>NC_036858.1:65973982-66048465 GCF_002910315.2 Salvelinus sp. IW2-2015 | reverse complement strand
GCAGTCAGGTTTGGAGTGAACCAAGGGCTATATCTGTTCTTAGTTGTATTTTTTGAAAGGGGCATGCTTATTTAAGATGGTGAGGAAATAACTTTTAAAGAACGACCAGGCATCCTCGACTGACGGGATGAGGTCAATATCCTTCCAGGATACCCGGGCCAGGTCGTTTAGAAAGGCCTGCTCGCAGAAGTGTTTTAGGGAGCGACAATATCTATGAGGGTGCCCATGTTTACGGATTTAGGGTTTGTACCTGGTGGGTTCCTTGATAATTTGCTTGAGTTTGAGGGCATCTAGCTTAGATTGTAGGACTGCCGGGGTTTTAAACATATCCCAGTTTATCCCAGTTTAGGTCACCTAGCAGAACGAACTCTGAAGTTAGATGGGGGGCAATCAATTCACATATGGTGACCAGGGCACAGCTGGGAGCTGAGGGGGGTCTACAACAGTGAGAGACTTATTTCTGGAGAGATACATTTTTTAAATTAGAAGCTCGAACTGTTTGGGCATAGACCTGCAAAGTATGGCAGAACTTTGCATGCTCTCTCTGAAATAGATTGCAACTCCTCCCCCTTTGGCAGTTCTATCTTGACGGAAAATGTTGTAGTTGGGGATGGAAATCTCAGAATTTTTGGTGGCCTTCCTAAGCTAGGATTCAGACACGGCAAGGACATCAGGGTTGGCGGAGTGTGCTAAAGCAGTCAGTAAAACAAACTTAGGGAGGAGGCTTGATGTTAACATGCATGAAACCAAGGCTTTTACGGTTACAGAAGTCAACAAATGAGTGCGCCTGAGGACACACAGGGCCTGGTTAACCTTTACATCATCCGAGGAACAGAGGAGGAGTAGGATGAGGGTACAACTAAAGGCTATCAAAACTGGTTGTCTAGTGCGTTTGGGACAGAGAATAAAAGGAGCAGATTTCTGGGCGTTGTAGAATAGATTCAGGGCATAATATACAGACAGGGGTATGCCCTGAATCTGTACCCGCACCGGGTACAGTGGAGGTAAACCTAGGCATTGAGTGACGAAGAGAGGTTGCATCTCTGGACGCACTAGTTATAGTGGGTGAGGTTACAGCATGTGTGGGAGGTGGAACAAAAGAGGTATCTGAGGCATGTTGAGTGGGGCTAGGGGCTCCGCAGTAAAATAAAACAATGATAACTACCTTAAACAACAGTATACAAGGTATATTGACATTTGAGAGAGACATAAAGCGAGGCATAAAGCACAGGTGTTGATTGGGAGAGCTAGCTAAGACAACAACAGGTAAGACAACAGCTAATCAGCAAAGACAACAACAGGTGAATGGGCGATGAATGGCCTAGAGCACATGTGTCAAACTCAAGGCCCGCGGGCCAGATGTGGCCCGCCAGGTCATTTTATGTGGCCCGCGAGAGCTTAAAAGTTTTGAGTGTCTAAAAAATAAATACCAAAAAATAATATTAAGAGCGTGCTTTGACCAAAAACTACATTCCCACAATGCCTTTCGACTACGCTAGCCACGGCAGTGTCCCATGCCAAACGAGTGGAATTGAGGATATAAATAATGATCCCAAAATGTCCAGAAAGAGAAAAGTTGATGCAGACGGAAGACTGTTTCAAGAAAGATGGGAAAGGCGAATACTTGTTTGTGCTTCAAGGAGAAAGACCGGTATGTCTTTTGTGTTACGAGGCGGTGTCGGTTGTCAAAAGAGTACAATCTGCGTCGACATTTTGACACCAAACAACGGAGCTAAGTACGCTAAAGCTAGCCTTCAAGAAAAGCAACAAATTGCCCAAGAATTAAAAAGGCAAACTGCGGTCGCAGCAGAGTTTGTTCATGAAATCCACAGCCAAAAACGAGGCCGCGGTGAAAGCTAGCTTCATTGTGGCTGAAAATCGCCCACGCTTCAAGTCTTTTTCAGAGGGAGCGTTTTTGAAGCAGTGCATGCTGAGGTCTGTGAGCAGGTGTGTCCCGACCAGTTACAGACTTTTAAAAATGTCAGTTTATCAAGAAACACCATCGCCGACCGAGTGAAGGAACTAGCAGAAAATCTTACAACACAGCTGGCCGAGGAGACACGCAGCTACACAGCTTTTTCATTAGCTGTTGATGAAAGCACAGAACACGGACACAGCGCAGTTATCAATTTTTATTAGAGGCTCTCTCTATCACTGAGGAGCTGTTGGATGTGGCTGCAATGCATGGGACCACGACGGGACAGAACATTTTTGATGCGGTAGAGAAGTCCGTAAGTAAAAATGCATTGCAGTGGGAAAACTTGGTAGGATTAACTAGACGGTGCATACCGGCAATGTGTGGAGGAAAAGGTGGCTTGGTTGACTTGAAGGGAAAATGCAAAAAATGAACTGTCACACGCCTTTGATACGTATCATTGCATTATCCATCAAGAAACTTTGTGTGGGAAGGTGCTGGGGATGGAGGACTTGTGACCACAGTCATGAAAAACAGTGAACTTCATTCGGCGCGTTGGCCTGAATCACCGTCAGTTCCAGCAGTTTTTGCTGGAGATGGGCTCGAACACGGGGATGTGCTGTACCATACAGAAGTGCGGTGGCTGAGTAGGAGCAAGTCTTCAAGCGATTTTCGAGCTCAGGAAAGACATTGCTCTTTTATGTCAGATAAAGGAAAAACTCATGTCTGAACTATCAGATCCAAAGTGGATGTGTGACTTTGCTGTGTTGTGTGACATAACCGACCATCTCGCCCAGCTGAATCAGAAGCTGCAGGGACGCAAACAAGTCATCACGCAGATGTCCGACACGATCACGGCTTTCCAGCGTAAATTGGACTTATGGATGTGGCAAGTGAAACAGGACAATCTTGTTCACTTTCCTGTTTGTCAGAGCATGTCAGCCTCATTTCCCGAGACTTTTTCATGTGCTCAGTTGGCTACCAAACTGAGCTGGTTAAAGACTGAGTTTGATCGGCGCTTCTGACTTCAGAGCACAACAGTCTGGCTTTGACATCTTTGCCAATCCTTTCTCCACCGATGTCTGCACTGCACCCCAAAACCTTCAGATGGAGCTAATTGAGCTTCAAAGCGACAGTGGCCTGAGAGCAAAGTTTCAGGATGCTACAATCCAGGACTTTTACCGTCTGCTGCCTCCTGGTTTGATGCCACAGCTTCGACTTCATGCTGCCCGTGTTCTGTCCATGTTTGGGAGCACCTATCTGTGCGAACAGTTTTTTTCCATAATGAATCTGAACAAAAACAAGCACAGATCACGCCTCACGGATGACAACCTCCATGCTGTTCTACGCATTGCCTCAGCACAGGACCTAAAACCAGACATTGACACACTGGTAACGGGAAAACGGTGTCAGACATCTGGTCAGAAAACACACAGGCAAGCATTTTTTTTTTAACTTAATTAAAATATAATAAAATGTAATTCAACCAAGAAGAAGAACAGTTAAACTGTGTGCAATTTAATGATTGTGCTTGCATTTTGTTTTGTGTTTATCATTTTCAGAACATGATCAATCGATAGTAGAGAGAGAATCCACTTGGTGTGTTCAAGGACAGGCAGCATCTCCTCATCAAAGACTAACCGAAAAACTTGACCAATATAGTTGTGAACTGAGTCAACCTTTATTTTGGTATTTTTAGTTGATTACATATTATTTATGTGTAGCTGCTGTAGTAATTATTTAATGTTTGCAGGTTTATGTGTGTATGCAGACAAATTGTTGTCATCAAACCATCAGTTGGGTGCAAGGCTGTGTGCAGCCTTTTTTTGTAAAATGCTACATGTGTCATACATGTTCTTTGCAGCTCAGTTTTATGTTATTTTTCTTTATTCACTTGGACAGTTTGATCCTTCATTAATGGAGTTGTGGGTTTTCATAAGCTGACAATTTAAAAGGATTTATGTTAYAGCTACAAGCAAACATATATTTTCTATGCAACTGTAATTGTCACTTGAATAAGTTATAATAAATAATGAGTTATTTAACATTAAGGAGGAGTTACATTTATTTTACATTACATTCGATTACATTTATAAGTTACATCGGGCCCTTTGAGGACAGCCATTATGCTGATGTGGCCCTCGGTGAAAATGAGTTTGACACCCCTGGTAGAGGGTCAGTTAACTACACACATGGCCTGAGTTCGAAGCTGGGGCCATCATTTAAACAAAATGGAGTACCGTGATTAATGAACAGTCCAGCAGGCATCAGCTATGTAGCCAGGTGATCATAGGGTCCAGTGAACAGCAATAGATGAAACAGTGAAGCCGTTAGGTAGTCGTTACTATGCTAGCAAGCGGGAGACACAGCGTTCATAAAGATAGCAGGCCGGGGCTAGCAGAAGCGTCTTGACCAACGTCCGGCCAAGCCCGGTTTGCTAGCCGGGAGATGAGCCTGGCTCGAGGCTAACTGGTGTTAGCTTCAGGACAAGGGCGTTAGCCACTATAGCCACTCAGTAGCAGCTAGCTAGCTGCGATGATCCGATGCAAAGGTCCAGAGCTTACGTCAGGAATCCGGTGATGTAGTGGCTTCTAGTCGTGTTAGTGAAGAGTCCAGGAGGCATCAGCTGTGTAGCCGAGTGATCATAGGGTCCACTGAGCAGGCCGGGTGATGGGCCTGGCTAAAGGCTAGCGTCGGGGCTGGGCCAATCGGTAGCAGCTAGCTAGCGGCGATGATCTGGAGTAATGGTCCAGGGCTTAGAACAGGAATCTGGTGATGTAGTGGAGAAAAGCAGTCCGGTATGCTCAGGGTTTTTATTTTTAATTTTTATTATAAACACAACAAATAGAAAAAAATAGAAATATACAAACAAGAGTACATAAACCTAACAGACAGGGGTATTACATATCAAGATTCATTTTCAATTTGTTAAATACTTTTATGGTGCATATTGCTTTTTTGTTTTTACATTTACTGATCATTTCAAAATAATATTTTAATTCTGTCTTAAATAATGTGAAAAGGGGTTTGTTCTCTGCCCACTTCATTTTATGGATAAAGAATCTTCCATGAAAGATAAATAAATGAACAATGAAAGTTAAATCAGGGTCCATATCATTTGGATCAAAATAAAACATAATATTTACATTTACGTCATTTAGCAGACGCTCTTATCCAGAGCGACTTACAAATTGGAAAGTTCATACATATTCATCCTGGTCCCCCCGTGGGAAATGAACCCTGGTCCCCCTGTGGGAATTGAACCCACAACCCTGGCGTTGCAAGCGCCATGCTCTACCAACTGAGCCACACGGGACCATATCAGAGTCTTTCAGATTAACATTAATAGTTGTTTCTTTTAAAATAAAAACTTCTAACTCACTCAAATCTTCTGACATAAGAACAGTCCCAAAATAAATAGTCAAGAGTTTCTGGGTCACAACCACAAAATACACATTTGTTATCAATAGCTATTTTAAATCTGTGTATAATAAAGGTCTTTACAGGGTAGAGTCTATGAATGAGTTTGTATGATACTTCTTTCACCTTATTAAATATACAATATTTACCAGACAACAACGAAACTTTGTTCCAGTTCACTTGTCCTAGGGCTGCATTCCAGTACATTTTAGCAGAGGGAATAGTAACATAGTTTCCTTATATACATGTGATTACATTTATAGTTTAAAATGTCAATTCCTTCCAATTGTATTGAGGCTACAAAATCCTCAACAATTGCACTTGGAGTAGTGTTATATTCTCCTAAAAGAAGAATAGCACCTTTAGGGACAGCTCTAACAATTTGGTACTCCTCAGGAGTGAATGTAACATTGTGTGTTCTGATAAATTCTGGATAATCATATAGTTGTCCATCATTATTCAATAATTGTTCAATCCAAATAAGGTTGTTGTCAAACCAGTTCTGGAAAAATAACGACTTGTTTTTGTATTTTATGTCTTTATTATTGTATACCTATGTGGGGAAAAATTGTGTTTGTACATGAGGTTCCAAATTAGAAGTTCTTGTTTATGAAAGTTTGCAAGCTTAATAGGGATTTTGCCCATATCAAAGTTGCATTTGAGTAAGAATTCTAGACCACCAATCTGTTGGAATATTAAATTAGGGATGATATTCCAAATGCAATCTATATTTCTTAAACAGTGTTGTATCCATGTAATCTTAAATATTATATTAGAGGTTGTAAACTCCAGAGCATTCAACCCTCCTACACTTTGGGTGCTACATATTACCACTTTTCTTAAATAATGAGGTTTATTCCTCCATATGAAGTTACATAATTTAGTATCAACCATTTTAGTTACTGACAGAGGAACATCCAAGGTAAGGGAGGTATAAACTAATCTGGACAGACCTTCAGATTTTGATAAAAGTACACATCCAGATAAAGAAAGATCTCTTAATAACCAGGAGTTAAATCTCTTTCCAATTTTCTCTGCAATAGGAGAGACATTTAAGTTGCCCCTTTCTTTCTGATCTTTGCTAACTTTAATACCAAGATATGTGATCATATCTTTTACAGGGATATTACATACTGAGTTTAAGTCAAATCTTTTCAACGCAAATAATTCACATGTCCTAATATTCAGAGATAAAGCTGATACATGTGAGAAGGCATTAATACACTCAATAGCTTTCCTGACTTCATTATGATCTTTTAAAAAATGGTGGTGTCGTCAGCCAATTGTGAACATTTTATCTCTTTGTCTTGTATCTGAATACCCCTAAAACTATCCTTATTTATATGAAGTGTCATAACTTGTGACCAATAAAAATAAGAAAGGAGAAATTGGGCATCCTTGTTTAATTCCACGTCTAATGTTGAATCTCTGTGAAGTTTCATGGGATAATTTAACAGAGCTGTTACTATTATTGTAAAGTGTCTTAATTACACTTTGAAAATATTGACCAAAATCAAAAAATTGAAGTCTCAAAAAGAAAATGTTAAACTGTATCAAATGCCTTGTAAAAGTCTACAGATAAAATAAAGCTATCTTCCATAATGTGCTCATTGTAGTCTATCAAGTCCAATACTAGTTGAATATTATTACATATATGTCTGCCCTTCATAAAACCAGACTGGGTATCATCAATGATTTGGTCAAGACCATTTTTAAGTCTTTCTGGAAAGATGGATGCAAGTAGCTTTCCATCATTGTTCATTAATGTGATTGGTCTCCAATTTTCTAACACCATAGAATCTTTGTTTGATATGCTAACATGGCACCCAAACCGGCTGTGCGTGTGCGCCATCGTGCGCTATCCTGCTTAAATGTATTTCCCCCCCCCACACCAACGCGATCATGACACGCAGGTTAAAATATCAAAACAAACTCTGAACCAATGACATTAATTTGGGGACAGGTCGAAAAGCATTAAAATGTATGGCAATTTAGCTAGTTAGCTTGCACTTGCTAGCTAACGTTAATTTGTCCTATTTAGCTAGCTTGCTGTTGCTAGCTAATTTGTCCTGGGATATAAACATTGAGTTGTTATTTTACCTGAAATGCACAAGGACCTCTACTCCAACAATTAATCCACACAAAAAATGGCCAACCGAATCGTTTCTAGTCATCTCTCCTCCTTCCAGGCATTTTCATGTTTAACTTATATGGTGATCGCATCTAAACCTTCATTGTATTACTACGACTACCGGCAAAACAGTTCGTTTTTCAATCACCCACGTGGGTATAACCAATGAGGAGATGGCACGTGGGTACCTGCTTCTATAAACCAATGAGGAGATGCAAAACTAAGATTTGTCCAAGCTAAAAGCGGCTGGTGTTTGAGCTAAAGGTAAAGGCAGCTAGCAGTGGTTAACAATGACTAAATAGAAGAAAAAATATATATGACTAAATAGCTAGTAGCTAATCAGCTGGTTAGCATCTGATGGAGGTTCTAGCTATAAGGTCTAAAAAATAGCAGATCCGTATCACATTGGGTGAGACTGGTTGCCGAAAGGTATTGTAATGACCCGGCTGGGTCATAAAGGGAAAAGAGACGGACTCTAGGTGTGCAGGTCAGAACACAGGTTTATTCATAAACTGGGCTATTGTTCCGGCCACAACCCACGCCGCTAAATGCCGAACGTACACAATATTACCCTGTCGGGTCAAGAGTCACTCTCATAGGAACAGATCAAGGCACGAACAGAAGAGCGAACAATGAGACAGTAATCCCTATTTATGCATTTCCAAATCCCGCGGTATTACCCATCATACCCCCCCAACCTTTCCATCTGTCCTGACATATTTAACCCCTGCTAGTAGCCATGGGAACCATAACACACCCACAAACACAGAACACAATACCGGGTCGTTACAGTATATTTAATTTTAAAATGGAAAAAGAGATTGAAATATACCAAAAAAAGACGAAAAAACTAAATGTACACGGGACAACGACAAACACGTCTGCACTGCTGGATCAGAAGTTTGCAAATTGGTTATTGTTTCTGGGAAAATAAAAAGTACATGTTTAAGTAAGGATAAATGAGTGAAGAGAAAGTCGTTCGTCTTACATTTGTCCTCCATGGTATGCCGTAGCTTGAACTATAAATTTTACGTCAGCGGAAGTTCCGTCCTCTTCGTCCCCTCGCTTGCAGGCTGTGTAAGTTGTATATTTTTTTTCCATACAGTCAATATCACATTTATAATCATCCTCCATCCTTCATTTAACTGCATAATATGCCCCCAAAATTATTAAAGAATGATCTTACAACAATGTAACCATATAATAAACCTAGTATTAGTTTTGAATTGCTTGTTCTACTGAAATTATCTGCATTCTGACCCTTAACCTTCTACGGTCTTTCAGGCTTCAGTCCGCTGACACGGCAAGATGGTGAGGACCATTTTCTTAGAATTTTAATTACGTGGCTAACTGTTCATGGCAGATTTGTTTAGTAAGCTTACTGTTAGCTATTTCGTTGCGACCGTTGCTATCTGTTTGCCTGGTTGTTACCTGTGTAACTAGTTAGCCAGCATTATCTAGCCGAGTAGGCTACTAGTTAGTACAGGCCAATTCCGGTGCGACCTAGTAAAGTTGCCAGTACACGAGTGGCTAGCTAACTTAAACTGATGTTGTGTAACTATTTCGTTAGTAACTGAAATGTCAACGAGTCGAGTGGTGATAGTTACAGTGAAAGGCAGCTACAACTGTCATCGTGAGTTGTAACGAGCTAACTAGCGAACGTTAGCCTGGCTAACCAGCATGTCTTAGCAAGTTGTCCAACCATCACAGGCTCTCTCGTGCTTGTGATGCATTTACACGCTTGCCAGAATAAAGGTGGACCTAGTGCTAAGTTCTGATATAACCAGAATCTTTAGTTCCACCGGTCCACTGACAATCCGCAGATAACTTTCATTTAGTTAGCCATCTAGCCAAGAGAGAATAATAACAAGCTAAGTCAGCAATGAGACTGTCATGCCATGTTAGCTAAGGTTTTTGCGTTGAGTTAACCCCTGTAGTGGTGGTTGTTGCTTATTTATACTTATTATTTACCTGTTGTATTTCAGCCACGAAAAATAGAAGAAATAAAAGATTTCCTGCTTACAGCAAGGAGGAAGGATGCCAAGTGTAAGTATTACATTGTTGCCCACATGCTCTGCTCATCTGACAATTGAATCAGGTATTGTGCACTAGTCAGTACACTCAATGTGGAGTTTGTTAACGCTTATGTCTTTATCATTTCTGCACCCACATAGGATTCTGTCTGGGAACGCTGACTACGAACCATAGTGTTGAATGTTCAGATTGCTTCTTGTTTATTATCCCACAGCCGTAAAGATCAAGAAGAACAAGGACAATGTCAAGTTCAAGGTGCGTTGCAGCCGGTACCTGTACACCCTCGTCATCACAGACAAGGAGAAGGCAGAGAAGCTGAAACAGTCACTGCCCCCAGGTAAGATGCTCAACTTTCATCACATGGAATCTGGCATGTTGTGGTTGGTAATTGGCACAAGGAGTCTGAAATCTGTTTTATAGGACCATCTCTCAAAACCATGAATCCTGTAGTCTGGTGACAATGTCCAGTCTATAAAGATGTTATTGTCAGTGCGGAGTGGTTACAAATTGAACGTGATTAAGTAATCTGATCTATTACTATGCAAGTTGTCCAAACACCACATGTTTGGTGCATTTGCACACTTGCTAGGAGAGTAAGGATAGACCAAATGCTTAGTTTCAACTTCATCAGAAATTGAGTTCCACCGGTGCATGGATGTATATTCCTTAATGCTTTGAGCTGTCTGGGAATATTGTTGGCCCCCCCCKAAAAAATATCTGATAGATGAACGCTGCTTGCTTCCATTGCCGCTGAAGATTTTTGTGAAACTGACAGCGTTTTAACTATTTTGGAAGATATGAAAAAGACAATCATATCAGTTAAAAATATAAAGTTCCCAGTTTATGCAACAACAAAAAAACCTCTATAAGAGGTTATAAAAATAGGTTATATTTCACTCAACATTCCATGACGTACACTAAGGAATTGTTGGCAGAATAGGTAGTTGCAGTTCAATGCATGATTTAATATAACTCAACAATACTTTTCTTGGTAGTCCAAAACATATTGTTCTCAGGTTGTTTATTTATTTATTTTTATTTAACCAGGTAGGCCAGTTGAAACAAGTTCATTTACAACTGCGACCTGGCCAAGATAAAGCAAAGCAGTGCGACACAAACACAGTTACACATGGAATAAACAAACGTACAGTCAATAACACAATAGAAAAAGGTATATACAGTGTGCAAATGGCATGAGGTGGTAAGGCAATAAATAGGCCACAGTAGCAAAGTTATTACAATTTAGCAAATTAACACTGGTGTGATAGATGTGCAGATGTGGAAATACTGGTGTGCAAAAATGTAAATAAAAATAAAGTAAATAACTGCTAGCAAACATCCAGTGCAAAGTGAATGATAGCAGGTCTGTGGCAAATGTCTTGTTTTCATGAAGGCCTACTGTAGCTCTGATTGGCTATGGCGCACTGGTCTGCGTAGACTCTGTTCCTATTTACTGCAGTATCTATTAATTGTTCAAAAACATTGCTGCTTTCCCATTCTATGTTGCTATAGAATTTTTGCTAATGCCTTAGTATATGTTATTCCCAAACTTTTTGAGAATTTATTAACTTGACCATATCTAAGTGGTCGCTTGTCAGAAAATGTTTTAAAGTGTCGTTCTTCCTGGGGGTGTATATGAACAGATTTGAATAAGATTTCATGTCGCTAAAATGTTGCAGTTCCCTTTTTTAAATTGATTTATACTCTTTCCTGAACCCCCAACTGTAATATGCTTTTATCTAGAGCAGTTATGGTTAAGTGCCTTGCTCAAGGACATATCAACAGATGTTTCCCAAAATCTGCTCAGGGATTTGAACAAGCGAACTTTCGCTTGTCTTCCTACTGCCAGTAGCATTTCTAATAATGTCAAGTCTATCAAGTTTGTAGCTTGGTCACTCAAAGCATGTTTTGTGAATGAGCATGATTCATGTAATGTAGTTTCTAACCAGCTCATCTCTTTTCAGGTCTGGCTGTGAAGGAGCTCAAGTAGAGGACTATCTTCGTGTACAGTAAATTGTAATAAAAAGAGGAAAACCATTTTGTCTTTGTCATGCCTGTTATGTTCCACTACAGTAAATGATCTATATTCATGTGTGACATGCTTAGTGGCTCTATTTTGGAAGAAGGCAAAAACAAATGTCTGCCAAATGAAGTGACTGGATTATCTAAGAGCTGGTTTCCCAGACAGATTAAACCTGGTCCTCAGATTTAAGGACTTCCTCCAATGATTTTTGTTGTTGTACCTGTCCTATTGCAGTGATATCCCAAGTATAAATACGATGAAGTACACTAAAGGGTAAAACAAATGTTTTGTATTAGTGTTTTTTAGACAACTGCAACCTTTAAGGAGTTGGGCATTCAAGAGTTGGTTTGATTGGAAGTTGTGATGTCATCGGCTTCCCCCTTGCTTGAGGAGCACTAGAGAACACAAGAGGGAAGGCCCACCCCCACTGGTGCTGTCATGACTTGCATGGATCACCTGTTGAGATGTCTAATCGGGTGTTTAATGATGTGACGAAGAGACGGCTGCTGTTGAAGATTCACCATCGAGGGTGCTCTTGGTCCAGGACTAGGCTTACTCATTGACTGGGAAACTGGCCCTAAACAAATTTGACAAGTTATCTGTGGTGGAGTCAAACCAGTTACTACACAGGCTCTCTTCCAATAAATAGTCAAATGATGTAACCACATCTACATTGTTTGGGGAGGTGACTACTAATGTGGTAACATTACTTACACACATCCAATCACTTATAGCCCTGCACTTACTTCATGGACTGGTGGATTTAAATACAAATATGCTTCTGGAAGTGACTAGATGAAGAACCTGCCATTATTACAGATGCAGTACTATTACTTTACCCACACTGCCATTTCATGGATTTGGGACAAGAATTATGTATATAGACTTAGTGATCAATCTGATGGTTAGGGTATTTACATGCTAATTATGACTAATTGAAAGGTGTAGATGGGCAGTCTAGTTTCTTTTGGCATGGTTAGCTGAAGCCTGCACAGTAAGTTGTGAACAGCGATCTGATCAATTCGCTATGAACTCAAGTAGGCCTAAGGGCAGTACCATTGACATGCAGGTGTAGGGCTAAAGTTCTCCATGTCAGACTAGTGCATAGTCAGAATCAGCCTCGTGAGACTCATCCACTTCATACAGAATGTTCTGAAGGTTGAGACTTCAGATATTCGCCTTGTCACAGCATGCTCAAATGTTATTTAGTGTTTTGCTTTATTTGTTGGAATGACCATAGCATTGGCTACTGTCTACTACAAACTAGACAGACCACTTCGCCACTGATATGCTAGGATACATAAAGGTTTGCGTCTCAAATGGCACACTATTCTATATACGTTGCACTACTTTTGACCCGAGATTTATGGGTATTAAATCAAATTAGTAGACTATAAGGAATAGGGTGCCATTTTGTTATTTAAAATATTGTAAGGTTTCGGGATAGAAAGTTAGAACCCATTCTTCAGTTCCCTGTCTCAACACTGGGTCATTGTCCAGCAGCTGTGTGCAGACTGGAAAAAGACTCAAACTGCGCCGTATAACTACGGTAATTATATCAATTGTGTGTTATTTCCATGGCACGTTGGTAAACTTTGACAGATTCTGCATGTGAGTTTTTTTACACTAGATGGGAGTGTTGCAAACTCAATGGGAGCTACCCAGATATCGATGTTGCTTTTGCGGACATTTAATAATTATTCTATATTTGGCATATACCTATATATTTTTTCATAAACTTGAGTATCCATTTACCACGTGCCGAGCCTTACTTTTCCCAATTACATTTTTTTCATTACTATTCGTGTTCCTGCTTTCAGGTTCTGCGTTTTTTCGCTTTGTCTCCAGCGACTCTTATTCCTACGCGCTCTCGTGTAGGGACGGCCCTTGGAATGACTGGACCAGCAGACGGTAGCGGTAGGATGGCTGTGGTTGAAACGGGCTGACCGGGCACGGTGTGCTAATTTTCTTTTTCACGGATAATTTTGGGATGCTTTCCTTTAACGATCTCCCTACATCTTTTGTCTACTGTGCGTGTGAACGAGTTTACATTATCCAGCATGCTTTTTCATTACAGTTTATAGCTTTGTTACAGAAGACGGGACGGAGCTGTCCGTTTACGAAAGAAGACTACTAGATCTTGGATAATTAAACTCGGGCGAGGATGTCTTCAATACGGGAGGATTATATGGCACCTTGGTGGACATATTGGCTACACAATTTCCCTCACGTCAACTTGAACTTCCAGCCCATCGACAACACGTTCACTCCCCAGGATCAGAACTACCAGCAGGTTCGTGGTAGACACCGAGATTAGGCCCACGCGGGTCTCATAATCTCCATCCCAATTGGCACCGACCTTAATCCCAATATATTGCACAATTTTTGACCATGGCCTTCAGAGCTCTGATCAAACGCAGTGCCCTATAAAAGTAATGGTAGGATGCCATTTGGGATTAAACCATAACATGCTGGTGGTTCCCACTTTTTCAGCAAGATGCTAGACATTTGTGAATAGTCATCTGAGAGATAGTGTACCCCAGAAAGGACATTATCTTGTTTGTAAATATCAAAGATTAAATGTAATGTTGCAAGTAGCCTTAACATTGCATTGTAGTCTGTCCTGTGTAGGCCGACCATACTTCTGCTGTTGGCAGAAATTCTCAGATTAAGCAATTAATTAATTAATTAAAATCACGCAAATTTTTCAAAATAAAAGTCTGAAACTATGTCTAAAGCCTGGTCACAGCCTGAGGAAGCCATTGGAAAAGGAACCTGGTTGATGCCGCGTACCTTCATAATGCCGGTTCCTCTCTCCGGTTGCCTCTGCTCTCCTAACTGCCTCCAGCTGTTCCCATGGGAGGCGATCTTTTCCAGCCAGGATCTCCTCCCATGTGTAGCAACCCTTGCTGTCCAAAACGTCCTCCCATGTCCATTCCTCCTTCGTGCGCTGCTGCTGCTTTCTCCACCGCTGCTTGGTCCTTTGTTGGTGGGTGATTCTGTAACGATTGTTCTCCTCCTCGTCTGAGGAGGAGCAGGGATCGGACCAAAACGCAGCTTTTGTGGAGTACATAATGAATTTATTCAAACAAGACGAACACGAAGCACACTTGAATAAATTACAAAATAACAAAAACGACGTAGACCGACCTGGACATGAGAACTTACATAACACGAAGAACGCACGAACAGACTAAACAAACGAAACAGTCCCGTGTGGTACAGACACGGAAGACAATCACCCACAAAAAAACGGTGTGAACAGCCTACCTTAATATGGTTCTCAATCAGAGGAAACGTAAAACACCTGCCCCTGATTGAGAACCATATCAGGCTAATTAACAATGAACCTAAACATAGAAACACATAACATAGAATGCCCACCCAGCTCACGTCCTGACCATACTAAACAAAGACAAAATAAAGGAAATAAGGTCAGGAACGTGACATAATTAAATCTATGATTTGATAGAGCAGTCTGACTGAGCGATGGTAGGCACCAGCATGCTCGTAAGCATTCATTCAAACAGCACTTTCGTGCGTTTTGCCAGCAGCTCTTCGCAATGCTTCAAGCATTACGCTGTTTATGACTTCAAGTCTATCAACTCCTGAGATTAGGCTGGTGTAACCGATGTGAAATGGCTAGCTAGTTAGCGGGTGCGCGCTAATAGCGTTTCAAACGTCACTCGCTCTGAGACTTGGAGTAGTTGTTCCCCTTGCTCTGCATGGGTAACGCTGCTTCGAGGGTGGCTGTTGTCGATGTGTTCCTGGTTCGAGCCCAGATAGCGGCGAGGAGAGGGATGGAAGCTATACCTTTACACTGACAATACTAAAGTGCCTATAAGAACATCCAATAGTCAAAGGTATATGAAATACAAAATGTATAGTGAGAAATAGTCCTATAATTCCTATAATAACTACAACCTAAAACTTCCTACCTGGGAATATTGAAGACTCATGTTAAAAGGAACCACCAGCTTTCATATGTTCTCATGTTCTGAGCAAGGAACTTAAACGTTAGCTTTCTTACATAGCACATGTTGCACTTTTACTTTCTTTTCCAACACTTTGTTTTTGCATTATTTAAACCAAATTGAACATGTTTCATTATTTATTTGAGGCTAAATTGATTTTATTGATGTATTATATTAAGTTAAAATAAGTGTTCATTCAGTATTGTTGTAATTGTCATTATTACAAATAAATTTAAAAAAGTGGCCGATTAATCGGTATCGGCTTTTTTGGTCCTCCAATAACCGGTATCGGCGTTGAAAAATCATAATCGGTCGACCTCTAATTTAGAGGGCAAGTTGGTCAGGATGATATCTATGAGGGTGCCCATGGTTACGGATTTAGTGTTGTACCTGGTAGGTTCCTTGATAATTTGTATGAGATTGAGGGCATATAATTTAGATTGTAGGATGGCTGGGGTGTTAAGCATATCCCAGTTTAGGTCACCTAGCAGAATGAACTTTGAAGTTAGATGGGAGGCAATCAATTCACATATGATGTCCTAGGGAACAGCTGGGAGCTGAGGGGGGTCTATAACAGGAGGAAAAAGTGAGAGACTTATTTCTGGAGAGATTCATTTTTAAAATTATAAGCTCGAACTGTTTGGGCATAGACCTGGAAAGTATGATAGAACTTTGCATGCTCTCTCTGCAGTAGATTGCAACTCCGCCCCCTTTGGCAGTTCTATCTTGTCGGAAAATGTAGTTGGGGATGGAGATTTCAGAATTTTTGTGGCCTTCCTAAACCAGGATTCAGACACTGCTAGGACATCAGGGTTGGCGGAGTGTGCTTAAAGCAGTGAATAAAACAAACTTAGGGAGGAGGCTTCTGATGTTAACATGCATGAAACTAAAGCTTTTACGGTTACAGAAGTCCATAAATGAGAGTACGTTGGGAATTGGTGTGGTGCTGGGGGCAATGTGGCCTGGGTTAACCTCTACATCACCAGAGGAACAGAGGAGGTGTAGGATAAGGGTACGGCTAAAGGCTATAAGAACTGGTCGTCTAGTGCGTTGGGGACAGAGAATAAAAGGAGCAGATTTCTGGGCATGGTAGAATAGATTCAGGGCATAATGTACAGACAAGGGTATGGTAGGATGTGAGTACAGTGGAGGTAAACCTAGGCATTGAGTGACGATGAGAGCGGTTGCGTCCCTGGAGGCACCAGTTAAGCCAGGTGAGGTCTCCGCAAGTGTGGAGGGTGCGACACACAAGCTATCTAAGGCATTTAGGACGGGGCTGGGGTCGAGTGATCATCGGGCCCAATGAGCAGCAATAGGTGAAGTCAGGGGGCCGTTCAGTAGTCGCTACTACGCTAGAGCTGGAGACACGGCGAGCAGGCCGTGGCCAGCAGATGGATCTTCGGCGACGTCTCAACGGAAAAGCCTGTTGAAACCACCTCGGACAATTACGTTGGCAGACCATTCGTGATGGATCAGCAGGGCGCCAATTGGCAAAAGAGGTATTGTAGCCCAAGAATTAGCTGGTGGACCTCTTTGGCTAGCTGGGAGATGGGCCTAGCTCGAGGCTAGCTCAAGCCTAACTGGTGCTTGCTTCAGGACAGAGACGTTAGCCAGGAATAGCCACTCGGATTGCAGCTAGCTAGCTGCGATGATCCAGTGTAAAGGTCCAGAGCTTGCGGTAGGAATCCGGAGATGTGGTAGAGAAAAAGCAGTCTGATATGCTCTGGGTTGATATTGCGCTGTGCAGACTGACAGGTATTGACCGAGCTGAGGCTGGCTGGTGTCCGAGTTAGCGGTGAAGACCGCTAGCAGTGGCTAACTGGCTAGTAGATAGTTAGCTGGCTAGCCTCTGATTGGAGTTCCGGTTCTAAAGTAAAAACATAGCAGATCCGTACCACATTGGGTGAGGCGGGTTGCTGGAGAGTATTTTCAGTCCGTAGATGGAAAGTGAGATAAAAAAAATATACAAAAAAAACGAAACACAAAACACACGTCCGACTGCTACGCCATCTTGGATAACTTCTTGTTTTATACCACACCCAATAACACTTTAGCTATTTATTTAAACCCTTGTTAATGGAAGTAAACCTGTGTGAACATCAGACACAGCATATTTCACATCTCTCTTGTAATCACACACAACACAAAAGATAAGGAAGCTGATGCTTGTGGCTTAGCAGATAGGAATGCCAGAGGAGAGGAGAGTGCCTGACTGTCATGGGGTAAGCTACAGACTGCACACATTGTTTCCTCACACTTCCAAATGACCAGCCTGGCCACCAAGTCCATGGGAGTTTCAGATCTTACTTTCCACAAAGACTGGATTTATTTCAAGGAATGTTGTTTTCTATTGCATACAGTGTAAACTAGACGTCTAAAATGGGGACAGACAGCTTTCAGTACTTTTTCAAAGTGGCTAAAGTGAGACACCCACCCTATATTTGCTGGTTCTAATTAGGTAGGTAATGTGGAGCCTTTTCTGTAGGGGTGAACAAGTTTTAATGGGAAAGCGTTAGTAAGAAAGAAAGGGATGGGGAGAGAGTAGAGAGAGGGATGGGAGAGAGCAGAGAGAGGGAATAGAGGGATAGGAGAGAGCAGAGTGATGGGAGAGATTAGAGAGAAGGAAGAGAGGGATGCAGGGGAGGGGGAAGAGGGATGGGGAGAGTAGAGAGAGAGATGGGGAGAGAGTAGAGAGAGGGATTGGGGAGAGTAGAACGAGGGAAGACAGGGATTGGGGAGAGTAGAGCGAGGGAAGACAGGGATGGGGAGAGAGCAGAGAGAGAGAAGAGAGGGTTGGAAGATAGCAGAGAGAGGGATGGGGAGAGAGCAGAGAGAGGGATGGGGAGAGAGCAGAGAGAGGGAAGATAGGCTAATTGACATAATTTGTGTCATTTGGAGGTGTACCTGTGGATGTATTTCAAGGCCTACCTTCAAACTCAGTGCCTCTTTGCTTGACATCATTGGAAAATCAAAAGAAGTCATCCAAGACCTCAGAAAGAAATTGTAAACCTCCACACATCTGGTTCATCCTTGGGAGCAATTTCCAAATGCCTGAAGGTACCACGTTCATCTGTACAAACAATAGTACGCAAGTATAAACACCATGGGACCACGCAGCCATCATACCGCTCAGGGAGGAGATGCATTCTGTCTTCTAGAGATGAATGTACTTTGGTGCGAAAAGTGCAAATCAATCCCTTAACAACAGCAAATGACCTTGTGAAGATGCTGGAGGAAACGGGTACAAAAGTAGCTGTATCCACAGTAAAACGAGTCCTATAACGACATAACCTGAAAGGCCGCTCAGCAAGGAAGAAGCCACTGCTCCAAAACCGCCATAAAAAATCCAGGCTACGGTTTGCAACTGCACATGGTGACAAAGATCGTACTTTTTGGAGACATGTCCTCTGGTCTGATGAAACAAAAATAGAACTGTTTGGCCATAATGCCCATTGTTATGTTTGGAGGAAAAAGGGGMAGGCTTGCAAGCCAAAGAACACCATCCCAACCGTGAAGCATGGGGGTGGCAGCATCATGTTGTCGGGGTGCTTTGCTGCAGGAGGGACTGGTGTACTTCACAAAATAGATGGCATCATGAGGAAGGAAAATTATGTGGATATATTGAAGCAACATCTCAAGACATCAATCAGGAAGTTAAAGCTTGGTCGCAAATGCGTCTTCCAAATGGACAATGACTCCAAGCATACTTCCAAAGTTGTGGCAAAATGGCTTGAGGACAACAAAGTCAAGGTATTGGAGTGGTCATCACAAAGCCCTTACCTCAATCCTATAGAAAATTTGTGGGCAAAACTGAAAAAGTGTGTGCAAGGAAAGAAGCCTACAAACCTGACTCAGTTACACCAACTCTGTCAGGAGGAATGGGCCAAAATTCACCCATCTTATTGTGGGAAGCTTGTGGAAGGCTACCTGAAATGTTTGACCCAAGTTAAACAATTTAAAGACGCATTTGCAATGCTACCAAATACTAATTGAGTGTATGTAAACTTCTGACCCACTGGGAATGTGATGAAAGATATAAAAGCTGAAATAAATCGATCTCTCTACTATTATTCTGACATTTCACATTCTTAAAATAAAGTGGTGATCCTAACTGACCTAAGACAGGGAATCTTAACTAGGATTTAATGTCAGGAATTGTGAAAACTGAGTTTAAATTTATTTGGCAAAGGTGTATGTAAACTTCCGACTTCAACTGTATATGAAAGGGGTAAGGGGATACCTAGTCAGTTGCACAACTGAATGCATTCAACTAATAGATCATTTGTTGCATTAATTTTGAGGCACAGCTGAGTGAGCATAATTTGCTCTTTTATTTTTACTGGACTGGTGGCCTGCATCTGATGGTCAGTCTGAGGGGAGGTCTAAGCAGCAGTGAGACTGCCTCACCCGACTCACCGTCCCTCCTCTCTCCCTCCCTCCGCTGAGAAAAGAGGATACAGCCATCTAGCTGATGGCGAAACTTAAGTCGCACTGCATTATTTCTGCCTCATGCACAAATTCATGTTAACTCCTATTGCCAGAGAAAGTGAAATATTCCTTGACATGAAAAAAGATACAAGCCACTAATAATAACAACGCAAGCTTATGGAAACACTTTGCTATACTCATTTGTTGCAGCTATAGTGCTAGTTGTAGCGTGAGTAGGGAGAATGCACATTTTATGGCTGAAGTGTTCAACAAAGTGTTGGGAGGGCTGAATAACAACTTAAACATGAACTTACTCATAAAAACAGAAGCTCTTTGCTGTATTCGTTGAGTCTCTCTAGTCATGGTTTTAAAGTCTCACAGCTTTGCTGTGCTTTCAAGGCTTCTTTTTACAGTCTATGGCTCGAGGGAACTGTGCAGACATGGTGAACTGGGCAGTAGCAGTGTGTGGATAAAATCACGAGGGAAGCCATATTACAACCGATGTGTTGTGATAATTGCGTTGTTTGCTCTGTAACCTGTTAATTCATATCCCCTGTGACTGTGATATATATATAGGCCTAAAGGCTGAGACAATAAGACATAGTGGCAGAATAAATTCAACCACACCTTTGTTTCATCACAAAACCGGATAGCAACCTCTGTCCAATGAAGTCCACAAAGCATATTGCATGTACAGGTAACAGACAGTTACATGACCTACAGCATGGTCAAGCAACTTAATTTCCCCGACTTTTTCGGACCACTGAACAACTATTGATTTAGAACCACTGACAGTTACCGCAAGTCACAAAGAAAACAGGAGCTGCCTCCACCATTCCAGCACCATTTCAACTTCAACGTTTCAACATCATCAAATCACCTTTGCTTAGTCTAATACAGTGACATCTAAACAATTGAGTCCAGTTTAATGTAAGTTAAATATGATGTGGCTGTCCATGGTTCTCATTTCTGCGTGTGTGTGTGTGCGTGAGCGTTCGTGCAAGTAGAAAAAATGTTGACTAAAGAAACGCCAATGCCATCCTCTCTTTCATGTTGATGAAACGGTCTAACACTTTGTCATACAGTACACGCTTTTAGTGGGGGTTTTTGTGCCAGGGGCACAACAATGTATGAATAAATGGTTGGATCAGAATCGCCATTATAATCATTGGCCAGTATGGAGAATTTTGTAAAACCACAGTCCAGCTCAATCTTCATCCATAGCTAATTTTGGAAAGGGCTAATTTTAGCTAGCTAGCCACCGGAGGACAACACAATGAGATGCAACAATTAAAGTTTTACTGTCAATGACGTATGCTCTCAATGGGATTTGATAGGAGTGACGCCAAAATCCAAGCTGGCTTCCCTTGACACTTTATTTTGGTGCGCCTGACCATTCACAGTTGAGCTCACTCAGTTTAGCTCGATGCCGATTGGCACATTTTTTTTATACCTTTTTTATCAATGGAGGCCAAATGCTCACTGGCTTCCCTTGCCTTCAATGCTACGGGCGGCAACAATGTCATACTCGTTTGGACCAGACAGCATCAGATAGATGGCTTACACGTAGAGAGACAGAGGGGTGCTTTCTCCTGTGAGATACATTCAGCCTCTTGCCAATTGAAAGAAAATGATGAGAGACGAAAGATCACTTTTTTTATAAATATTTTTTTCTTGGTCACTTTTTTGGGGAAGCCTTGCTTCCCTTGAATACACACCTCTGGAATACACACCTCTTTGCCAGCAATAGGACTATAATTGCAGTTGACTTGCTTCCTTGGCCTGCCGGGTAGGCGGAGTTCTACCTTCAGACACATGAAATGGTTCAAAATGGGCACACTTGGCCTTCTCGATGCTAGGGCTGCTGAATCAAGTGCACCTACCACAAACAGTGCAAAACTAATAACAAAATTGGGATGCAAGGCTTTATCGTTGGGTTTTTAAAATACATTTTGGACTTATTTCCTTTAACATTTAAATAAATATATTTAAGCCGACCCCTTGCGCGAAACACTGCTTTAAATTACTGCTAGTTTGATGGTTGTAGGCTTCAATTGTCCCATTAACAATCACTCATATTAGAAAACTTATTTCATTTCAAACTTCACATTTCTCAAGTGTAGGCTACTTATCGTAATGAACAATGTCAGCAAAATGCCTGCGATAAGTGATCAGTATGGTCGGTGTTGATTAGTTTCTTTCTCTCTCTAGGAGAGACATAGAAACCACTACACAGTGAAACACCAATAAATTGGAGACCAGCTGACTAGAGTAGATGGTGACATGACATGTGCATGCTTTCCAGGCTACTTTGAAGCCACAAGAAGCATGCAGGATGGGACTGACTGAGGTTTCTATTGTTAGCCACAATTGCTCTCATATTTAGGATCATGTTTTCCTGACCACATGACCTGGTTATATATTCTGGTCAGAGGTGATCGGACAGCCACCATTCGTTCGGCACAGTGTGTGTTGTCTTTATTGTCCCATTATGGAGGGTCAGTAACCATCTGGATTTCCAATCAGCCTAATCGCCCACCAATGCGTTGTGGATCCGGTTATACTCTACCCTATCTGGCATCAAGAGCAGGAGTAAGCCAATAATGTGTCTACATTTATCCACAGAGCCTAATGCAATATGTTAAATGGCCAGCTATTGGCCTGTTAATGAGTTTACTGTGCTTATCCCCAATATGTTGGCATTAGACTATATGAGATTGAGAAGCAGGTTGGATACATAGTTGTGGTCAGGGTACAGGCCTCTGTACTGTATTGAATACAGTAGCACTGCTGGTTGGCTGAGGATATGATGCCTTTCTACAGACAGTGCTATCGTGACAGAACAAACTGTTTGCCTATTAAACATAGAACACTTAGTGTTAGATGATAAACAATTCCAATTAGGAAAGACCGATAATATCCTAAAAAGATGAACTAGCTCTCACTCTTAATGCAATTCTCTCTCTAGTCTCTCTACTCAACTTTATCAGATATTGCTGGCATCGATCTCTCCACACAGTCAGTCTGTAGAGGGAGGTTATTGAGTGGCCCCCTGTGCATGACTCAGACTCCACATCAGAATGAGCTGTAATTGGTCAGTTTGAGGAGAGCCAATGTTTGAATTCCTCTGGTTGGCTGAGGCCCACAGAAGCTCACAGGCCCACAGACGCTTTCTTTCTGATGGGTTTAGTGTGCGTGTGCGTGCATGTTTGTTTGTGTGTGTGCGTGCATGTTTGTTTGTGTGTGTGCATGTTTGTTTGTGTGTGTGCATGTTTGTGTGTGCGTGCGTGCGTGCGTGCGTGCGTGCGTGCGTGCGTGCGTGCGTGTATTATGGAAAGGATGGCTGATTCTCACATATGCCTGGCCTGTAGATTCTAACTCTCCATTGGACACTGTAAATGGGGATCTAATCTTGTGAATCAACTGACCTGAGAAATGAATGAACTACAGAATTTTCCTCCATGGTAATTTAGTCTAATGCTCATGCACTCTACGGACAAACAGATTATTATATTGATTCAGCATCATGTCTTCTGTTTGGTATGAGTCTTTCGACTTTTGTTACATGTCTGTGCAGAAGCTGAGGAATTTTAGATAGCTAGTACGCATGTCTGTCTCCTATACAAATAGACTTGTCTGTGGAAAGAGACAAATCACTTTAGTCATGTGATAGTCATTTTGGCCTCAGCAATCGTTGCGTTTCCTGCTGTAAGGTCTGTTCTGATCCTCCTCTCACTCACCAGAATGGGAAGAAGGAGGACACAACCCAAAAAGAGTTCTCACAAAAATAGGTCAGGGCCCAATTTCTCCTCATATCGCATTGCCTGCCTGCCTCAGTGTGTGGATGCGTCAGAGAGGGAGAAACATCTGTTCGTAACTGAGAGGAATGGAAGGGTCAAAATGTCTCTGTCCATATTCTTCTTCTTCCTCTCCTCTTTAACCCAACGCTGTTAGTGGTGTCTGCTTCTGTTTGCATTATGGAAGCCAGCTTGATCAGACGTCACGAGAAGCCCACGACTGAGGCAAGGAGAGCCAGCTGTTACCACCATTATTACATCATTGATTTGTTGAATATCTTAGTCTTTTGGCAGAAACAACTGGTAATACGCCTAACTGGTAAATAATGAATGGAATGGATGCTAATGTCCTGTATGGAAACACTTAGGCTGCTGAGTCAGCTGTACTAGCCTACACTACATTATGTACAAATGTCCCATTTCCAAAATGGGACCCTATTCCCTATATAGTGCACTTATTTTACCCTATGGGGTAACATTAGGGTCGTAGCCTATCAGTCCATCCAGTGGTCCCTCAGGTCCTCTGTTGTGTTGTGGTGCAGAAACAATCGTTCAAACAGTAACTGTCAGAACTGTCAGAGACAGGAACACCCTCCTGGGACACTGAGATAACACAGACCAGGGTATTTGACACACACACCAGGATCCTGTCGGGCTGGCCGCACTGGGTTCTTCCTTCCTGCTAGCTGACTTTGATGTCATATCCTGTCAGGTGGCCAACAGTAGATTAGACTATCCAAACATCTGTCCTACTGACTCAATAAGGTCAGAATCCTAACTTGATGAATGACACAACTGTCAGTGAACAATCAAACTGTGCGTGCCCATTTCAAGTTATCATTTGGCTTGACTGGACTTCCACAACGTGGTTGTTTTATGCACCGCCGGTTAGAGAGGTGCGCAGATTGTACAGGGCATGGCCCACACTAGAACGTCATTATTCAACATCCCATGTTCAAATGACAAAATTAGTCACATGTTATGACCTTATCCAACCTTGTTAATAACCCAGAGATGACAAGGAGAGGGTCAGACACTCACTGACCTTTCAATTCTACTCAGTACACTGATAAATCTATCAGATTAGCTCATCCTGACAAACAGGCCTGCTCTCTGTCTGTGGCCCACTGTAGAACACAGTAGCCTATAGACTGGTTAAACCAGGCTGAATGAAGACATAGACTGACTGTTGTCTAACCACTTCATAGACTGACTATTGTCTATATAATTGCAGAGGACTTGGTTTCAGTTGACCCCTCTTCATCCTCTGGGCTTTTTGAAGACGCCCAGACTCCCAGGCATGCTGGCTGAAAGGAGAATCGATTGAATCGGGATAAAAGATGTCTGGCGACCACAGACGTTGTACACACACTACTAGTACACGCTCATACACACACCCTTACACACACACATCAATCTTTCTGCCTCAATGGCTTTGCCTACTCCTTGGGAATAATGTTCCACTTCAGTGCCTCCAAACAATCCCTTCCTCCAGACATCCTTCCTCTTGTCTTCATCCCTCCACTCCCTCCCTCGCTCCCTTCATCTGTTAATCAGTTGTTCTCTCATCTCTCCCTCAGTCACTCTCCTACTTCTCTCCCCATCTTGTAATAGATGAAACAACCACTGTGTGTCAGCCATTGAAATGAACAGCATGGTGTTAAGTCAACAGCAGATGTACTATGATATGGGACAGGGGTTCTTGTGGTTGGAGTTATGAGGAAAAAACATGTTTCTCCTTCTGATGTAGAGATGATGTCTTTTCATGTGATGTCTTTATTTTTATTAAAGTCCTCACTGAGCTTAGCCTCTGTCCTTTGGGGTGATGTGATGACGTCAAACAACTAACAGTGCTCTTTTGAATTCCAAACATCCAGTGGAACTGCTATTTTGTGGCCTTATTCCTTATTGTAGTCATAGTTATATTAATTGTTGTGTATCGTATGACAATCATTGCCATTTAAACGTGTGACAAGTTGCGTAATGAAGATGCTCATTTGATCACATGCTCATTCAATTACCTTTTCACTCAATGGCTGAGTTTGCCTGGCTCATGTGGTAGGGTTGTGATGGGATAGGGGTCAAGGGTTAAAACTATCACTCTACTGTTGTGGAACTACATTTGTTGCTGTCTTTCCTCCTGGGAAAAAGAAGAGCTGAACGCTGCTAGTTTTGGCCTTGCGGTTTAGGCCTCAGGATGGTTTGTCTGAAGTATGACCATTGTATTCCCTCAGGCTGCGCTTGTTGGATTGTCCGTCTGTTTGTTTGACTGTCGATAAAGTTGATTCTGCCTCTAGGTATGAGTTTAAATTAGTTTTTTCCCCCTTGTTTCTGTGGGCTCTGTCTCCTTGAGGTTTCAAACTGTGGTGAGAATAGCTATAAGGGCCCACAGATGGATTACTGTACTTCCCACAAGTCCACTTGCCATATGTGTAATGAGGTTACAAATGAACAAACACTGTTAGTCTGGTTGGAAAGGAAAACCACTATAGAATTGTCGGCAAGAATGTCAATCTTTTCATCTGGCATTGCAGATTTGCTGTCTCTGTCGCTTTCTCGCTCTGTCTTTCTCGCTCTTTTTCACTATCCCCTCTCCTCCTCTACCTCTCTCTCTCCCTCCATCTTGCTATCTCTCTATCTAAACTATCTCTCTCCCTCTCTTCCCCACATAACAGTGTGTAACCAACTTGTCATAGCTCACATGAATTCACCTTAGCCTGCTTAGCTCCAATGTTGGCTAGCCGAGCTCTCTATTCCATGTAGTCAGATATGGTTCTGTTGATTAGCATCTCCTTATTGCCATCTCTGGAGCTGCTGGGAATGGGTGTTTTGTTGTGTTTACATGGGCTGCCTGTCCTTCTGTCCATCCCATGTACTGGGCCCATATTCATGAGAGTAGGAGTGCTACTCTAGGATCAGGTCCTCCCTGTCCATAATAATCAGATTCATTAGGATCTAAAAGTCAAAACTGATCCTAGATCAGCACTTTTACTCTGTGACGCTTGATAAATGCGGGATCTTACAAGACGAGTCACTATACTATTCAGGCAGACTTGGCTCTGGGAAAATGCGGCTGCAGTAGTTACAGTACTAACCCACAGTACTGTGTTATGTAATGTAAGCATCAGTATTGATTCTTGTCAATGTTTAAAAAGAGGTCTGTGATTAGGGCTGTTGCGGTGGTCATATTACCGTCACACGTCAGTCACGAGTCATGACCGCAGTGAAATTCCAAGATAATCTCCTCTTATGCACTCTGGACATGCGTTGGTAGTATGTGGTCCCGTGTGGCTCAGTTGGTAGAGCATGGCGCTTGCAACGCCAGGGTTGTGGGTTCATTCCCCACGGGGGGACCAGGATGAATATGTATGAACTTTCCAATTTGTAAGTCGCTCTGGATAAGAGCGTCAGCTAAATGACTTAAATGTAAATGTACCCAACTCGCTAACAACCATCGGGTCGCTAATGGCCTGGAACTCACTGCTCTGTTGTCCCTCCATCGGGTTCTAATGGCCTGGAACTCACTGCTCTGTTGTCCCTCTATCAGGTTCTAATGGCCTGGTACTCAGGCCTCTGTTGTCCCTCCATCAGGTCCTAATGACCTGGTACTCAGGGCTCTGTTGTCCATCCATCAGGTCCTAATGGCCTGGTACTCAGGCCTCTGTTGTCCCTCTAATCACTCTGACATCAATGAAAATGCATTCTAAAATCACATCAGACACTTTTAAAACTCACCTCAAGAGCAGGTTGAAATTGAGTAAAACATGGTCGTTGTGGATGTTTCATAGCCTAACACAACGAAATTGACGCATTAAGAAGGAAAGAAATTCCACAAATGAACTTTTATTATTATATTTGTTTTATTTAACCTTTATTTAACTAGGCAAGTCAGTTAAGAACAAATTCTTATTTACAATGACAGCCTACCCCTGACGACGCTGGGCCAATTGTGCGCCACCCTATGGGACTTGATTCGTACCAGGGACTGTAGTGAGATGCAGTGCCTTAGGTACTGTATATATGTGATGAGATGTATAGATATTATGGACAGTATGTGGATATAATATTTAGTATATCTGTAGAATACGTAGGATATGTACAGCGATAGTTGAATAGGATGGCATTGACTAGAATACAGTATATACATATGAAATGGGTACAAACGTTATGTAAACAGTATTAAAGTCACCAGTGTTCAATGACTATGCACACAGGGCAGCACCCTCTAAGGTTTAGGGTGGAGTAGCCGGGTGGTAGACGGCTAGTAACAGTGACTAAGTTCAGGGCCGGTATCAACGCCAAAACTTGTATATCTGCCTAAGGACCTACTAATCATTTCGGTAAGGTTCTGCCTACGGCTTAGAATGAAACATAGCCGTAATGCTGCGGCGGCTTTGGCACTCACTACGCTCTTAAGCTCTTGATGGTTGCTAGGCAGTGCTTGTTAACCCTTTTCCTGACATGTTCAAAACTTTGCAAGGCATGTCACTTCGCCCATCTATTCGCATAGCCCATCATTTTGTATAGCCCACCACTAAGCATGTACTGTTTTCTTAACCACAACCTGCTGGATCCATAAAGAATTACTGTGGGAAAAAATATCACTGAATGATGAAATTATTGGAATAAAGTAGACTAATGCAATTGAAGGCATGTATCAAATGACTTATACTGAAAGTCATCCAATCCTTGTAATTAAATGTGAAGCAATAGCCTACCCTGTGTGGTCAACTACATGATAATTACCATACCATTGTGCTGATTTGAGACAAGCGTGGGGACGTCTTGATAAATCAATAAAGGTCAGATTTTTGTTTTCCCTGAATCTGTTTAGATATTGATTAGGCTCCAATTAAGTTCATAAAATGAGGTGAGTGAGTCCTGCTCTTGATCATCTTGTCTAGTTGGCTGATTTATTAGATTTTTCCATGTCATATAGTTTAACAAGTGGATTATTTTGCTCTTCAGTCGCTTAGTAGCCTTACTCCTGACAAAAAGCCACTGACTTGTCTGATAATCAACTGACTTGTCTGATAATCAACTGACTTGTCTGATAATCAACTGACTTGTCTGATAATCAACTGACTTGTCTGATAATTTTTGATTCACTGAATCTCCGTCTGTATATTTGGTTCATTCTCTGGCTGAGCAAGTGAAGGTGATCATCTATAACTAATCAGATACATTTAGCATGCTATAATGTAGACTAAAGAAAGTGTGTTATTTTGCTTGACTGCATATAGGCATCTCCAGAAGGTTGTAAAATATGAATATGATTTGAAAATATGATGAAGGTAAGACGCCTGTCCCTAACAAAGCGCAGTGAGGGTAGGAAAGAGATGAAACGTGGATCAAAAAAGCGTGGGCTTTGGGCTCTGATTAAAACTATAGTCATGTGGGGAAACATATTTGTTGTATTTTCTGTTATATTCCATTATGTTTTTACTATCAAATATGTGTTGACTGTAATCACGTAGGTAGGTGTGTCTGGTCTGTTTTAATGAACAAAATAACCAACTATTGATTTCATTTGTCTGAACTCAAACTATTCTGTTCTTTTGAAAATACATGTTATTAGTCTTATAATGTTTCTTAGCACCTGCCTAAACAAATTAATAATGGATTCATTTTTTATAGTGTATATTAAAATAGACGCCCACCCACATCTGCACATCACTACTAACACTAGTTCCCAGCATGCTGGCATGCACACGGGAGGTATGAAAGGTGTATGCAGGCAAGAATGTGGTAAAATGGGCCTGTTTGTAAGGGGGTCATGTAAACATTGGCCAATTTTTTTTACAGGCAAAATACCCTAAAATCCTATATGAAAGCAGTTGAAGAATATAGCCCAAGGTTGGTGACAATACTAAAGTCATTTTTCTCACACACATACACGCGCCACACAAGCACACATACACACACTACCTCGTTTATCCCCAGAGACTAGCTGTTTGTGTTGAGGAATGTGGTGCAGGCTAGCGTGACAAATTCGCCGAGGCCTTTTAACGTTGGGTTGTAGCAGTGATGCAGTACTGTAGAGGAGGAGGCAGAAGCCCTTTCCCATCCCTCTCTTCCCGTCGCATCCATTACCCATGGGCCACTCTGCTCTCCCCTTCCCTCCCTCCCCCGCTCTGCGGGGACTTAATGGTGTCCCAGCTGTGAGTGTACATGGGTAGGCCAGCCGAGTCCACTCTTCTGGAAACACCGCCGAGGACATCCCTCGGTGTCAGAGTGGAACAGGCAGAGACTGGGAGGATAAAGTTAGACACTGAGGCGGACTGCTCCATTGGCATTTAGAGAAGGGGGGTTGCCTCTCGCCTGCCTTGTGATTCATTCATCTTTCCTGCATCAACTGTATCCGAACTCCCGGTACATCTTCTCAAGGCAGTGTGTGTAGGTCTTCACTTGCCTGTAGTATGTTGTGTTTGAAAAAGTGCACTTTCTGCTGTCTGAGCACCATGACAATCAAAGGTTCCTGATCCAGTGGCTGTGCAGGAACACAAACTTGCTTGTCATCTACTTTAAATCACTGATGTGACTTGTTTAACAGGCAGGTAGTGTTGCGGTTAGTGTTGGACCAGTAACCGAAAGGTCGCTGGTTTGAATACCCGCGTCGACAAGATGAAAAATTTCACTGCACCTATTATACTACTATGGCTGACCCTGTAAAACAACACATTTCACTGCACCTCTGTCCTCATCAGTGGATGCCACTGTCCAACGTAGAGTGCACAGTGCCTGGAGACTGGCCTCCATCCACCTACACACAGATGTTCACCACCTGCAACAGCACAGCATACACAACGCATGTGCACACACATCACAGCACTGCTGTTGGTGCCTAGGAGGAAGACAGACACACAGCCACGGGGCTTGGCTCACATCATATCTCCAAGCTCCTCTCCAACAGAAGGACCTGTTTCTCTCTTCTCTGTGCAGCAGTGATGATAGAATGTTAAATGTATCTATTAACCTCTTGTCTATTTCATGAGAGAAGTTCTCGCTTTATCATAGGTTTTTAATGTTTGAAATGAACACCAGTTAGTGAGGTACTTCTGTATACTGTCTGCAAAATGCCTGAATGAAGTATCCTGTCTGCGACTGGACCTAAGCTGTTAGAACTGGCTGTGACTTGACCTAGGCTGTTAGAACTGGCTGTGACTGGATCTAGAGGCTGTTAGAACTGGCTGTGACTGGACCTAGGCTGTTTAGAACTGGGCTGTGACTTGACCTAGGCTGTTAGAACTGGCTGTGACTGGGATCTAGAGGCGTTAAACTGGCTGTTGACTGGACCCTAGCTGCTTAGAACTGCTGTGAATGAACCTCGAGGGCTTTAGAAACGACTGTACTTGACCCATGGCTGTTAGAACTGGCTGTGACTTGACCCAGGCTGTTAGAACTGGCTGTGACTGGACCTAGAGGCTGTTAGAACTGGCTGTGACTGGACCCAGGCTGTTAGATATGGCTGTGACTTGACCTAGGCTGTTAGAACTGGCTGTGACTGGACCTAGAGGCTGTTAGAACTGGCTGTGACTTAACCCAGGCTGTTAGAACTGGACCTAGGCTACACTGTTAGAAATGGCTGTGACTGGACCTAGGCTGTTAGAACTGACTGTGACTGGACCTAGAGGCTGTTAGAACTGGCTGTGACTGGATCTAGGCTGTTAGAACTGTACCTAGGCTACACTGTTAGAAATGGCTGTGACTGGACCTAGGCAGTTAGAACTGGCTGTGACTGGACCTAGAGGCTTTTAGAACTGACTGTGACTGCACCTAGGCTGTTAGAACTGGCTGTGACTGGCCCTAAGTTGTTAGAACTGGCTGTGACTGGACCTAGAGGCTGTTAGAACTGGCTGTGACTGGACCTAGAGGCTGTTAGAACTGGCTGTGACTTGACCTAAGCTGTTAGAACTGGCTGTGACTGGACCTAGAGGCTGTTAGAACTGACTGTGACTGGACCTAGAGGCTGTTAGAACTGACTGTGACTGGACCTAGGCTGTTAGAACTGGCTGTGACTGGACCTTGGCCACACTGTTAGATTTCTACAGTATACTTTCTGTGTTGATGAGGATTTTTTAAAAACCTTTATTAAACTAGGCAAGTCAGTTAAGAACAAATTCTTCTTTACAATGACACCTAGGAACAGTGGGTTAACTGCCTTGTTCAGGGGCAGAACGATAGATTTCTTACCTTGCCAGCTCGGGGATTCGAGCCCAACGCTCTAACCACTAGGCTACCTGTTACCCCACATAATGTTGATGTCACATATCTATGCCTGTGTTCTCACATTCATCATTAGTCTACCTCTAAAGGCTGTGTACTGTGAGCAGGATTGTAATGTAAACCACTCTCCCGTTGCCTCTTGGGAGAATTTGTCACAGAGTTATTAGTTGCCTCTTTTGCCCAAACAGTCCCATGCTCCCTTGGGGCAGTGTATGTGAGAGAGCTCAGCGCCGGCTGTTCCCGTCCAGCCTCAGCCTATAAATGGTGGAGGCTATTGATGGAAGCATGCTGCCGCCTTAACACTGCTCTAGACATGAAGTCAGTTAACCCGACAGGAATGAATGGAAGGAGACTGGACTGTGTTGTCCATATTGTGGGTCTACACAACGACACAGTCCTGAGAAACTGGGCTGTTAGTTACGCTCCTCATTGCTGTGGCTGCAGCACCTTTTTTGTTCTCCCATATCCTCATCACACCCCACTCCTGCCCCCTCCTCTCTCCTTCCTCTCTCTCCCCCCTCCCTGCCCCCCTCTTTCTTCTCTCCTGCCCCTTTTTCTCTCTCTCCCTCCCACTCCTGCCTCCCGCCCTCTCTCTCTAGCCTGCCCCCCTTCTTTCTCCTCTCTCTTCTCTCCGCTCTCGCTCCTCGCTCTCTCTTGCTCTCTCTCTCTTGCTCTCTCTCTCTCTCTCCACTGGCTCCCCTGTCTCCTCTCCTCTCCTCCTCTCTCTCCCTCTCTTCCTGCCCCCTCTCTCTCGTCCTCTCTCTCCTCTCTCTCTCTCTCTCTCTCTACTCTCCCTCTCTCTCTCTTCTCTCTCTCTCTCTCTCTCTCTCTCTCTCTCTCTCTTCTCTCTCTCTCTCTCTCTCTCTCTCTCCTCTCTCTCTCTCTCTCTCTCTTTCTTCTCTCTCTCTCTCTCTCTCTCTCCCTCCCTCTCTCTCCCGCTCCTCTCTCTCTCGTCTCCCCTCTCTCCCTCTCTCCTCGGCTCCTGCCCCCCCCTTCCCTCTCTCCCTCTCTCTGTCTCTCTCTCTCTCTCTCTCTCTCTCTCTCCTTCTCTCTCTCTCTCTCTCTTCCTTCCTCTCCTCCTTTGGCCCTCTCTCTTCTCTCTCTCTCTCTTCTCTCTCGTCCTACTCTCTCTTCTCTCCCGCTCTCTCTCTTCTCTAAGGAGGCTTTTTAATACTGTGTGCTGTTGTAAAGGAAAGCCTATTGACGCGCGACCCTCTGTTATTTCTGTATTAAAACAAGATACTGATGATGGATGAAACGAGCACATTGGAGTAAGATTATCTTATTAGTCTGAAAGTTGCATCCCTTGTGTAATGAGTGGTGTGTGCTTTTCTGGGCATTGTGTTTTCAGGGAGAATATCAAGCCTAATTCACTGTTTAAAATTATGTTTTACTTTCTGATGCCTCTGTGAGTGGTTGTTGATGGTTTCTCTCTCTGTGAGTGTAGTGTGTGTGTGTCATGCTGATCACAGGTGATCATTATTCAGTCTTACATGAGTAGAAAAGTTGAGCAGAAAGGAGAGTGAGAAACGGACAGTGGAGAATGCAGACACGTGAAATCAACTCCTCCAGCTCCTCCATAATGTTAGTTAAACTGAATGCCTCTTAGGGCCCTTTCTCCTCACTGTGGTTCCAACTTTTCTCTCTTCTCTTTTCTCTCCCTCCAACACATAGGCCTTCCTTCCCCGTCTCTCTCCCAAGATTGGCAGTGTGTTTTCGTCTCACAGGGCTGCCTGTCTCATTGCTGCTTGAATTCCAATAAGGCTGGGGAGTGATACATTCCCTTTTCACTTCGCTCCTCGTTCCTGCCTTCGGCAAGGCACAACCAACCAAACCTGTCGTAGCCATGGGCGATGGAAGGGGGCTAGGGCGTGCGGGGGGTGCTTTGTTTCCCCTTATCTTCGGCCTCCCATCTCACAGCCAAATTGGTCAGTCCTGGCAATTAATGTAATTTGTCTCCCACCCCTCCCACCATCAACTCACTCCCACAGCCCCCCTGCTACTCCCCCCCCTGTACCCGCCCCTCTCAATTAAAATGTTCTCACCTAAATTACAACGTACAATCCACCCCCCTCCCGCCCCTCCCCTTTGAGCACTTCTCACACCAGAATAGTTACCCCTCCCCCTCCATATCACTCAGGTCATCTCTGTCTGCCTGTCTGAATACACCTCTGTACACACACACACACACACCACACACACACACACACACACACACACACACACACCACACACACACACACACACACCAATTATCTCTCTACATACCATTCATCAAAACATGTTGTACGGGGACTGGATGCGCAGTAGGGATACCGGGGCGATGGTGGTGATGGGGTTCCTAACCCTCCATCCTGTTGTGTTTTGATTGACCTGACCCCATCTGGACACTTCCTGTATGGCTGCATCACAAATGGTAACCCCATATAGTGCACTACAGGCCCCTTGTCTAAAATAGCATACTACATGGGAATGGGGACAGCTTGTGTTTTATAGCTGAATATTGATTTCACCAGATGAGCCCCGTCTCCCCCTGCCTCACCCATCGAGCCGTCAAATGGGAAATGAGGCATCAAGCATCCCTCCCTCACTCCTCAACAGATGGAGTGGAGGATTGGGGGGGGGGGGGGGGTATTAATCACGGTGCAAAAAGGTGTGAGGAATTAAGATAACTAGCCTGGTATGTATATTTACTGTAGGTGTTGAGTTTATTATTTATTATGGTTATGAGCTTACATTCAGAACAGCTCTAACTGTAATGCCCTCAATAGTTTTACAGAACAGGTGACATCACAGTATGTAAACAGACAGATGGCTACAGACAGACAGGGATAATATGTAACAAATCCCACTTGCTGTCTGGGCTTTCTGTCTGGCATTTCTGTCTGGCGTTTCTGTCTGGCGTTTCTGTCTGGCATTTCTGTCTGGGTACTTGTCCCTTCACCTCTATCTGAAGAAGGGATGGAATGAGGGAGTGAGTGAGTGAGTGAGTGAGTGAGTGAGTGAGTGAGTGAGTGAGTGAGTGAGTGACTAGTCCAATGCTCTAACCACCTGATTACATTGCACTCCACGAGGAGCCTGCCTGTTACGCGAATGCAGTAAGCCAAGGTAAGTTGCTAGCTAGCATTAAACTTATCTTATAAAAAACAATCAATCAATCATAATCACTAGTTAACTACACATGGTTGATGACATTACTAGTTTATCTAGCGTGTCCTGCGTTGCATGTAATCGATGCGGTGCGTATCGTTGCTCCAATGTGTACCTAACCATAAACATCAATGCCTTTCTTAAAATCAATACACAGAAGTATATATTTTTCAACCTGCATATTTAGCTAAAATAAATCCAGGTTAGCAGGCAATAAGTGTTCATTCAGTATTGTTGGAATTGTCATAAAAAATCGGCCGATTAATCGGTATCGGCTTTTTTGGTCCTCCAATAATCGGTATCGGCGTTGAAAAATCATAATCGGTTGACCTCTAATCAGTATGCAAACCGAAAAAATGCTAAAAGAGATTAAATATAAAATGTCTCTCTCCATCTCCCTCACTCCTTCTCTCATCTCCTTCGCTCCTCTCTCTCTATCTCCCTCGCTCCTCTCTCTCCATCTCCCTCGCTCCTCTCTCTCCATCTCCCTCGCTCCTCTCTCTCCATCTCCCTCGCTCCTCTCTCTCCATCTCCCTCGCTTCTCTCTCTCCATCTCCCTCTCCATCTCCCTCGCTCCTCTCTCTCCATCTCCCTCGCTCCCGCTCTCTCGATTCAATTTCATTGGGCTTTATTGGCGTGGGAAACGTGTTTACATTGTCAAAGCAGTGAAATAAACAAAATTGAGAAGACACAAATCATCAACAAAAACTATTTGAATTTAACTGTAAATATTGCACTTAAAATGTTGAAAAAATCTACATGCTTTAAGTGTTATTATCAGCTCTGGTTGTAATATGAATAGTAGAGGAAGATATATAAACAGAAAAATATAGGTTGTATTTACAATGCTGTTTGTGCTCCACTGGTTGACGTTTTCTCATGGCGGCGGGTCACAAAGCTTGATGCTGTGATTGCACCTTGTGGTATTTCGCAGATATGGGAGTTTATCAATGTTTGAGTTGTTTTCAAATTCTGTGTGAAATATGTGTCTCTATGGTCATACATTTGTCAGGTGGTTAAGAAGCCCAGTTTGGTTTCCACCTCATTATGTGGGCAGTGGACACTAACCTGTCTTCTCTTGAGAGCCAGGTCTGCCTATGGTAGCCTCGCTCAATAGTCTGTATATAGTCAAGGAGTTTCTTAATTTTGGGTAGTCACAGTGTTCAGGTATTCTGCCACTGTGTACTCTCTGTTTAGGGTCAGAGGTACATTCCAATATGCTATGTTTTTTTGGTTGATACTTTCCAGTGTGTCAAATAGTTATCTGTTTTCTCATAATTTGGTTGGGTCTAATTGTGTTGCTGTCCTGGGGCTATGTGGGCTCTGTTTGTGTTTGTGAACAGAGCCCCAGAACCAGCTTGCTGAGGGGACTCTTTTTTTCGAGGTTCATTTCTCTGTAGGTGAGGGCTTTGTGGTGGAATGTGTGGGCATTGCTTCCTTTTAGGTGGTTGTAGAATTTAACAGCTCTTTTCTGGACTTTGATCACAAGTATAGTCTTAATTCCGCTCTGCATTCATTGTTTTTTTTTTTTTGTTATACACAGTGTAATTTTGCAGAATTCTGTATGCAGAAACCCTAACCCATTTTGTAAATTATTGGTTGGTGATTGGACCCCAGCACTCACAACCATAGAGGGCTATGTATGGGTTCTATAACTGATTGAAGCGTTTTTTTGCCAGATCCTAATTGGGATGTCGACTTTTATGTTCCTTTCAATAGCATAGAAGCCCCTTCTTGCCTTGCCTCTTGGATCGTTCACAGCCTTGTGGAAGTTACCTGTGGTGTTGATGTTTAGACCGAGGTAGGTATTATTATTTGTGTGCTCTAGGGCAACAGTGTCTAGATAACATTTGTATTTGTGGTCCTGGGAACTGGACCTTTTTTGGAACACCATTGTTTTTGTCTTACTGAGATTTAAAGTCAGGGCCCAGGTCTGACAGAATCTGTGCAGAAGATCTAGGTGCTGCTGTAGGTTGGGGACAGAAGCACCAGATCATCAGCAAAGAGTAGACATTTGATTTCCAAGTCCAGTAGGGTGAGGCCGGGTGTTGCAGACTTCTATTGCCCTCGCCAATTCATTCATATACATGTTGAAGCGGATGAGGCTCAAGCTGCATCCTTGTCTTACCCCACGGCCCTGAGGAAAGAAATCCGTGTTTATTGCAAATTTTTTAACTGCACACTTGTTGTTTGTAGACATTGATTTTATAATGTAATATGTGGTCTGTCATATGCTGTCTTGGTAGGAAGCCAATTAGACATTTGCTCAGGACATTGTTTTCACAATGTCTGCTGTTAATAATGGTACCGGAAGAGATGGCTGCCGTTTAACGGTCCCCTAACAGATTGTGCTATTGTGTATGTTTTTTCGCGTTATTTGGTACTTATTTTGTACATAATGTTTCTGCCACCGTCTCTTATGACCGAAAAGAGCTTCTAGAAATCAGGACAGCGATGACTCACCCCCTACTGGATTAAAAAAAAAAATTTAACGAGTTGGACGCAACAGATTTACTCCAGACACCAGTCAAAGCCCTCATCCCCATCATTCGCAGGAGAAAGAGACAGAGATATCGGTGACGTAAGGATCCGACAGCGAGTTGGTAATCTGCCTTTACTATCGGTCCTATTAGCCAATGTACAATCATTGGATAATGAAATAGACGAACTCTGAGCACGTATATCCTACCAACGAGACATTAAAAACTGTAATCTCTTAAGTTTCACCGAGTCGTGGCTGAACGACGACATGAATAACATACAGCTGGCGGGTTTTACGCTTTTTTTGGCAGGATAGATCTGCTGCCTCTGGTAAAACAAGGGGGTGTGGTCTGTGTATATTTGTAAACAGCAGCTGGTGCATGAAATCTAAGGAAGTCTTGAGGTTTTGCTCGCCTGAGGTAGAGTATCTCATGATAAGCCGATTTGAATGTCATTGAGAAAACAGAGTAGTGTCAAAGATGTATTTTCCGTAAACATCCTTTCTGAATTAAAAGTAATCCACGAAGTAATCATTATAGTTTTTCAAAAGTATCTGTAATCTGATTACAATATTTTTGCTGGTAACGTAACAGATTACAGTTACCGATTATTATTTTTTGTAATCCATTACATGTAATGCAATGTACAGACCCAGTGTGCGACAGAACTGCAGGAGCTGTTTGTTGTTTTGTCGGAGTTGTGTGTAGGGGGGCATATTTGGGAGGGAATGTTGTCACCTCCGGGTAGGCGTTTGTCCCCCTTTGTGCTGAGAATGTTGGGTTCCTGTCCAGTTCTGGCATTTAGGTCACCACAGGCTGGTATGTGTCCCTGGGTTTGGAAATGATTGAGCTCCCCCTCTAGGATGGATACAACTGATACTCTCTCTCCATCTCCCCCTCTCTCCATATCCCCCTATCTCCATCGCTCTCTCTCTCCATCTCTCCCTGTAGTCATTCATCTTCCTGGCCTGTATGGTGGCTGCAGGGCTGGGCCTGAACCTGCTCTGCCTGGCCATCTACCTGAGCTGCCTGTGCTGCTGTCGGAAAGATGAGGAGGAGAGCAAGAGCCCCAACTCCTGCTGTGTCACCTGGTCTGCCGTCACCGCCGGACTCCTCAGCTGGTGAGGAACAATTACTAACCTACTGTGTGTTTACAGTCTCCTCTCTCTGTTCTGGGACTAGGGCGCTGGCTCATAGTCCTCATGTCTGTTCTGGGACTAGGGTGCTGGCTCATAGTCCTCATGTCTCTTTCTGGGACTAGGACGCTGGCTCATAGTCCTCATGTCTCTTTCTGGGACTAGGGTGCTGGCTCATAGTCCTCATGTCTCTTTCTGGGACTAGGACGCTGGCTCATAGTCCTCATGTCTCTTTCTGGGACTAGGACGCTGGCATCATAGTCCTCATGTCTCTTTCTGGGACTAGGACGCTGGCTCATAGTCCTCATGTCTCTTTTCTGGGACTAGGACGCTGGCTCATAGTCCTCATGTCTCTTTCTGGGACTAGGACGCTGGCTCATAGTCCTCATGTCTCTTTCTGGACTAGGACGCTGGCTCATAGTCCTCATGTCTCTTTTCTGGGACTAGGACGCTGGCTCATAGTCCTCATGTCTCTTTCTGGGACTAGGACGCTGGCTCATAGTCCTCATGTCTCTTTCTGGGACTAGGACGCTGGCTCATAGTCCTCATGTCTCTTTCTGGGACTAGGACGCTGGCTCATAGTCCTGATCTCCACAGGCATAATTACAGTAGGCGGCCGCAGCACTCCAAATGTTTAGTAAAAGACAAGAAAGAAGTCACCTTAATTTTTGCCTTCTTGGTGTTTCTCGAGATAGCTCTTGAATGAAAGTAAACTTCACAACTGTGCTGTTTACCCCTTTTGTTTCCCCTCATCATTAATTGATGTTATTATATATCAAGAAAAGTTATTAAAATGACATTAGCTGAGTGAATACCCTTTGATCAAAGGAGCCAAACTCAAATTTACTTCAAAGGAAAGCTGTTTTTTTTGTGGTAAAACTTGACAGACATTAATCATCTAATAGAATTTGTCAGCCAATAGGGCCTGCGGGGAATCCCTTGGCATTGTGTGTTACATCATTTGATCTGTACTGGTAAGGTGTCCCAAATGGCACCCTATTCCCTATTTAGAACACTACTTTTGACTGGGATTTATAGGGCTCTGGTCAAAAGTAGTGCATTATGTAGGGAATAGGGTGTCATTTGGGATTCAGACGAGATGGTCGTCCACACAAAGTGCCCTAATTGAATCTATTTGGAGGAGTGGGAACTTGTGTCCTTCATCTTGTGACAGTCATCATCTCAACCCAGTGCTCTGCTCTTATTGAGTTATGCTGGCCACTGGCATTCCCTCTCGTCAGCCATCACACACACACGTCTGCCATCCTCCTCGTTGTAGGGTTAAGTGCAGTAGTGGGATCGCTGTTTACCAACAGAGACATTACTGTAGGTGTCGCCATGTGTTTTTTTTAAAAGATGGCCTTTTTAAAGGCCCTAGGATCCATGTGTACAGGGATGGTCGACCAGTCACTGGGACGACAACGCAACTTGGGATGAGGGTAGGTTTTAGCTGGTGGGATATTGGAGGATAATTGGAAGTTTACTTAGTTGCAGCTACAGAGGACCGAGCATGCCCCCATTCTCATCAATTGGGCTGTAGTGGAGCAGGTTGAGTGCTTCAAGTTCCTTGGTGTCCACATCACCAACAAACTAACATGGTCCAAGCACACCAAGACAGTCGTGAAGAGGGCATGACAAAATATATTCCCCCTCAGGAGACTGGAAAGATTTGGCATGGGTCCTCAGATCCTCAAAAGGTTCTACAGCTGCACCATCGAGAGCATCCTGACTGGTTGCTTCACTGCCTGGTATGGCGACTGCTCGMCCTCCGACCGCAAGGCACTACAGAGGGTAGTGCGTACGGCCCAGTACATCACTGGGGCCAAGCTTCCTGCCATCCAGGATCTCTATACCAGGCGGTGTCAGAGGAAGGCCCTAAAAGTTGTCATAGACTCCAGCCACTCTAGTCATAGACTGTTCTCTCTGCAACCGCACGGCAAGCGGTACCGGAGTGCCAAGTCTAGGTCCAAGAAGCTTCTAAACAGCTTCTACCCCCAAGCAATAAGACTCCTGAACGTCTAATCAAATGGCTACCCAGACTATGCATTGACCCCCCTCTTTTACACCACTGCTACTCTCTGTTGTTATCATCTATGCATAGTCACTTTAATAACTCTACCTACATGTACATATTACCTCAACTAACCGGTGCCCCCGCACATGGACTCTGTACCGGTACCCCCCTGTGTATAGTCTCGATATTGTTATTTTACTGCTGCTCTTTAATTACTTGTTACTTTTATTTCTTATTCTTACTCATATTTTTTTTAAACTGCAATGTTGGTTAGGGGCTCCTAAGTAAGCATTACTTAAGCCATTACTTAACCCTTTTAGTTCACTGCTGTAGGCGGTTGCATAGACACCGACACAATAATGAATCTCCTTGAGTCAAAGGGGTATATTGTTACACTATATTTGAACCACACTGACACCACCTAAGGCTGAACAGTTATACCCTAACAGTTAGTTATACCCTAATTGTACATGATTAAGTGTCTTGTCAGCCACATTTAGTCAGTGTTTTCTCTCTGCTCAGATATCCAGCTGTGTCTCAACTGTACTTTGGTCAGAAGACTGAGTTAAAACACACTTAAATGTTCATTAAGTTTGACTACATTATTTAAGCCTGTGGCTGAAATGGAGAGTGGGTCAACTGTACTACTGCCACTCGTTTTAACAATTTATGAAGTGGAATTATTTTGGGAGGTGCATGAAAGCCATCACCCCTGGCCTGCACAAGGTTGGATAAGTGCCTTTAAACTCTTGAGTCCCAACAGTGTTGTCCCAAGGGAATCATTTTTACCCAAAAGGCTGAATATTTTGGTTTTGTTCATAAGAAGACTGTTACGGATACAAGTATTCTGTGTGTATCCTGTGTGTTTCTTTTCTCTCCTTCTCCCCTACTCACAGGTGACCATCATCATTCCCCAATCAGTCATCAATCAGTCGCTAATCAGAAGACACCTGCTCCTTTTCTCCTACCCAATCACAGTCCCTTTCCCTTGGTTTAAAAACCCTGTCAGTTGTTTTCTCTAGAGCAATATCTCTGTAATGCCATATGTCTGTAGATCTCGTGTGTGGTTGAGGATACATGTCACTTTGTCCCCACCTGTGAGTATTGTTTTTGGTTATGGTGTTTGAGTGTTTGTTTGATGGTGGGAAAAGGGGGTAACCAGACAGGTTGCCCATGGGCATACACTACCCGTAGGTAAACTTTGTTAAATACACTAGTTAGAACTGGGCGGACCACCCACTGTATTTTTAGTTAGCTGTTGTTGAAATAGACTAGTCTAGCTTAGGGGTGTTTTTGGATTATTATTCTTTCTTTCCTTGGGTCCAGCTCAGCCCCTTTTCCTGCTCCCCTCCTTTACCGTGTGTTTAGAAATAAACCCTGAGTGTTTGATGGTAATTAAGTTGTCTGTGTTATTTCGTTCTCACCGTTACTTTGTCACTGTTACACTTTACATGAGTTGTTACGGGTCTCGTTACCATCCCCCCCCTAGACTGTCGGGCCAAAGGGATTTGTAACAGACTTATTATGTTCTCCTTTTCAACATCAAAGACTGTCACAACTGATATCAATGAAGACATGACAACCTTTTCTGACCTCCACGAAAGGAAATTTGACTTCAGTTAGTCTTTTTAATAATATCACCTGCTTAAATGTATTACACATGAGGGTGTTTTTTTCCTCTCAGATGAGGATGCTTTGAGACGTCATCCTCCTCTCTGATTCGCTGAGCATTTCTTCCCAAATGAGACAGAAAAGTGTGCGTCCAAAACAGCAACTGAGCCATCTGTTGTACTAATTCATTCTCCTAGCAGCTAGTACAATGTGATATTTATTGTGGAATTTCCGGGTTGTGGATCGCCTCCGTTCAGCCTGGCTATGCTGTCGATGGATGGAGTCTTTAATGTTATTACAGTGGCCAGATCCTGGGTTGTGGAGATGTGCTACACAGCTGTCTCCTTCAATGTGTGAAATTAGATGTATGTCTTTAGATGTATCTGTCTTTAGAGAGACTCATTGGTGCTCCTTTTGTTTTGAAACTGTAGTGGTGGCAGATACAGTTGAAGTTTACATACACCTTAGCCAAATACATTTAAACTCAGTTTTTCACAATTCCAGACATCAGGGCTTTGTGATGGCCACACCAATACCTTGACTTTGTTGTCCTTAAGCCATTTTGCCACAATTTTGGAAGTATGCTTTGGGTCATTGTCCATTTGGAAGATGCATTTGCGACCAAGCTTTAACTTCCTGACTGATGTCTTGAGATGTTGCTTCAATATATGTGCCATCTATTTTGTGAAGTGCACCAGTCCCTCCTGGAGCAAAGCACTCCCACAACATGATGCTGCCACCCCCGTGCTTCACGGTTGGGATGGTGTTCTTCGGCTTGCAAGCCTCCCCCTTTTTCCTTCAAACATAACAATGGCCAAACAGTTCTATTTTTGTTTCATCAGACCAGGGTACATTTCTCCAAAAAGTATGATCTTTGTCCCCATGTGCAGTTGCAAACCGTAGTCTGGCTTTTTTATGGTGATTTTGGAGCAGTGGCCTCTTCCTTGCTGAGCGACCTTTCAAGTTATGTCGATATAGGACTCGTTTTGCTGTGGATATAGATACTTTTGTGCCTGTTTCCTCCAGCATCTTCACAAGATCCTTTGCTGTTGTTCTGGGATTGATTTGCACCTTTCGCACCAAAGTACGTTAATCTCTAGGAGACAGAACGCGTCTCCTTCTTGAGCGGTATGATGGCTGCGTGGTCCCATGGTGTTTATACTTGCGTACTATTGTTTGTACAGATTAACGTGGTACATTCAGGCGTTTGGAAATTGCTCAAGGATTAACCAGACTTGTGGAGGTCTACAATTTTTATTTCTGAGGTCTTGGCTGATTTATTTTGATTTTCCCATGATGTCAAGCAAAGAGGCACTGGGTTTGAAGGTAGGCCTTGAAATACATCCACAGGTACACCTCCAATAGGCTAATTGACATAATTTGAGTCAATCAGAAGCTTCTAAAGCCATGAAGTCTTCTGGAATTTTCCAAGCTGCTTAAAGGCACAGTCAACTTAGCGTATGTAAACTTCTGACCCACTGGAGTTGTGATACAGTGAAATAATCTGTCTGTTAAACAATTGTTTACAGATTACTTGTGTCATGCACAAAGTAGATGTCCTAACAGACTCCAATTTAAGTGTATGTAAACTTCCGACTTCAACTGTAGATACTAATCCCATTACTTTGACATATTGTGTCAGACTAGCTTTACATTTTCACATTCATTTTGTGACTGGAAGTGGTATTTATCTTATTCAGCTTTTATTGTGATGGTAGCATACAGTTGATGTTAATGACATAACTGCTAACTAGACCTCGGAGATAGGCTATTAGAGCATTACTCTCTCTCCCCCTATTTTTCATCTCCTTGTGATGCTGTTGCATGCTAGCTTCTGATCTGTTGTGGTGTACTGTTATTGGCGTCCGTGACGTCGCATGTAGAAGCTGGCTGTGTAGTCCTGGGTTCTGCCTCCCATTAGCACACAGACGCTGACCAATTAACCCCATGTAACCTGCATGAAGGCTGTGTGAGGAGCGAGAGGGAGACAAATGATAGTGTCCTACTCATGTCACTTTTATGAGCTCTTCCAGACGGTTCTATTACAGTTCCGCTTTGCCAACATGGAAGGATGCTGATTCAACTGGACAATTGTTTTCCTATTCATGTCCATCTGTCAGAGATAAAAGATTAAAAGCCTTTTTATGTGGTTTTCACTCTATTTCAGGGGATATATTTTCAGCCTACAGCTTTTTATAATAGTTTGTTTTGTTAATTCCCTGAACATAAATAATTATTTTTGGAACAGCTTTTATGGGCAAATATTATTTATTTTTGGATAAGACTTTTATGGGTGTATTTTGGCTACATCAACTGAGTTTTGTGGTATGGTAGCCATCATTGAGGATAGTACGCCTCAATGGTCAAGTTGTTGCCCGACTCGATGTGCAGGCTTCGCATCAACCAATGGTTGCATGCCACATCATTGACTGTCCAGTCAGGCATTCGATGGCTGTATCATATGTGGTTAGCTGATATGTTAAATACATTTTCAGGCGTTGTAAGATCTGGTATGCATTTGCTGTGTAGTCAGATATGAACTCAAAATTTACTTTATTGCATTGTGTTGGAGTTGTCTGTCTTAGGACCCCAGGGGAAGTGATCGGACCCCCAGGGGAAGTGATCGGACCCCCAGGGGAAGTGAATCGGACCCCCAGGGGAAGTGAATCGGACCCCCAGGGGAAGTGAATCGGACCCCCAGGGGAAGCGAATCGACCCAGGACCCCCAGGGGGAAGTGTGTGCATACATAATACCAATGAGTTATTGTCTGGCTATCTGGCTGGCATATCATGTGTGCTACAATGGTAAATGTTAAATCTCTATCCCTCTAGACCCTGCCATAGAGAACATGCGTCACTGTGATCTAATCAAAGTTAAAGAGTACTTGTATACACCCGTGCAAGCACGGAAGCACACACACAAAGAGAAATGCATGTGTTGGAGATGGAATTCTGATTCTCTCTCTGAATGTCCTCTCTATCATCCTCTTTTCCAGTTTGCGTCATTGACAGGACCACAGACGTTTTCTATGCACACTCAGTCAAATTAGGCCAGGGGCCGTATGTGTCAAGAGTCTCGGAGTAGGAGTGCGGATTTAGAATCAGTTTGCCCTTTAGATCACAATGAATATGATTTGACGGACGGAAGGGACCTGGTCCTAGATCAGTTTGTATGGCGCATGAGACAATCTAGTCTGTCTGATGGCCACCAGATATTTATCTGAGTTAAGAGGAGTTCTAAACTCAGCAAAAAAGGAAACGTCCTCTCACTGTCAACTGCGTTTATTTTCAGCAAACTTAACATGTGTAAATATTTGTATGAACAACTGACACAAATTGAACAAGTTCCACAGACATGTGACTAACAGAATTTGATTAATGTGTCCCTGAACAAAGGGGGGTCAAAATCAAAAGTAACGTCAGTGTCTGGTGTGGCCACCAGTTGCATTAAGTACTGCAGTGCATCTCCTCCTCATGGACTGCACCAGATTTGCCAGGTCTTGCTGTGAGATGTTACCCCACTCTTCCACCAAGGCTCCTGCAAGTTCCTGGACAGTTCTGGGGGGAATGGCCCTAGCCCTCACCCTCCAATTCAACAGGTCCCAGACGTTCTCAATGGGATTGAGATCTGGGCTCTTCGCTGGCGATGGCAGAACATTGACATTCCTCACTTGCAGGAAATCAGGCACAGAACGAGCAGTATGGCTGGTGGCATTGTCATGCTGGAGGGTCATGTCAGGATGAGCCTGCAGGAAGGGTACCACATGGGGTAGGAGGATGTCTTCCCTGTAACGCACAGCATTGAGATTGCCTGCAATGACGACAAGCTCAGTCCGATGATGCTGTGACACACCACCCCAGACCATGACGGACCCTCCACCTCCAAATCGGTCCCGCTCCAGAGCACAGGCCTCGGTGTAACGCTCATTCCTTAGATGATAAACGCAAATCCGACCATCACCCCTGGTGAGACAAAACCGCGACTCGTCAGAAAAGAGCACTTTTGCCAGTCCTGTCTGGTCCAGTGACGGTGGGTTTGTGCCCATAGGCGACGTTGTTGCCGGTAATGTCTGGTGAGGACCTGCCTTACAACAGGCCTACAAGCCCTCAGTCCAGCCTCTGTCCACAATAGGTTGAGAGTCTGAGCACTGATGGAGGGATTGTGTGTTCCTGGTGTAACTCAGGCAGTTGTTGTTGCCATCCTGTACCTGTCCCGCAGGTGTGATTTTCAGATGTACCGATCCTGTGCAGGTGTTACACGTGGTCTACCACTGCGAGGACGATCAGCTGTCTGTCCTGTCTCCCTGTAGCTCTGTCTTAGGCGTCTCACAGTACGGACATTGCAATTTATTGCCCTGGCCACATCTGCAGTCCTCATGCCTCCTTGCAGCATGCCTAAGGCACATACAAGCAGATGAGCAGGGTCCCTGCGCGTCTTTCTTTTGGTGTATTTCAGAGTCAGTAGAAAGGCCTCTAAGGCCCTAAGTTTTCATAACTGTGACCTTAATTGCCTACCGCCTGTAAGCTGTTTGTGTCTTAACGACCGTTCCACAGGTGCATGTTCATTAATTGTTTATGGTTCATTGGTTCATTGAAGCATGGGAAACAGTGTTTAAACCCTTTACAATGAAGATCTATGAAGTTATTTGGATTTTTATGAATTATCTTTGAAAGACAGGGTCCTGAAAAAGGCCCATTTCTCTTTTTGCTGAGTTTACTAACTCTCTCTCCCTCCATCCCTCTTCTCTCCAGGCCCCTACCATCCTCCTGTTAATGACAATGATTCAGAGATATTTCAGATACAGCGCTTCAAAAGATAGACCTATTTCCTCTAGCTGCTTTAATCTGCTAGACTGTACTTATTTCTTTCCTGGATGTTTTGAGGTTTCTCTCCGTGCGTCCTAAATGGCACTCTTTACAGTAAACAAAGTAGTGCACTAAATCCAATAAGGTGCCATTTGGGATGCATCCCTCTGTTTCTAACTTCATAGAACTTGTTTAAATACAGGAACATGAAAGGAGGCAGATTCCCGACGGTGTGTTCTTGATACCGGGCTAATGTTTTGGTGTGTAAAGACGCCCCACAGACATGATGTAATGCATCATCAATACTTGATTCATGGTGAGATGCATATTCTGTCTCCTCTCTCCATCCCCCCTCTCTCTCTCTCCACACACCCTCCCTCTCTCCACCCCACGCTCTCTCGCTCTCCATCCCCTTCTCGCTTTCTCTCATTCCCTTTCTCTCCATTCCCTTTCTCTCCGTCCTCTCTCATCCCCACTTTCTTTCTCAACCCCTTTCTTCCTCGCTCTTCATCCCCTCTCTCTCATCCCCCCTGTCTCTCTATCCCCTTTCTCTCTCCATACCCCTCTCGCTCTCTTTCTCCATACCCCTCTCGCTCTCACTCCATCCCCTCTCTCTCCCCCTTTCTCATCCCCTTTCTCTCTCAACCCCTTTTCTCCCTCTCTACCCCCCTGTCTCTAAATACATTTCAAATGTCAAATTATGTGCAAATAGTTAAAGTACAAAAGGGAAAATAAATAAACATAAAATATAAAAAAAATAAACAATTCTGCAGTCTCAATTTGGTGTTTTTCCCATTTTGTGAGGTATTGGTTGGTGAGTGGACCCCAGACCTCACAAACATAAAGGGCAATGGGTTCTCTAACTGATTCAAGTATTTTTTGCCAGATCCTAACTGGTATGTCGAATGTTATGTTATTTTGATGGCATTGAAGGCCCTTCTTGCGTTGTCTCTCAGATCGTTCACAGCTTTGTGGAAGTTACCTGTGGTGCTGATGTTTAGGCCAAGCTACAGAATGTATAGTTTTGTGTGCTATAGAGCAAGGGTGTCTAGATGGAGTTTGTATTTGTGGTCCTTTCAAGTGGACCTTATTTGGAACACCATTATTTTTGTTACTGTCAGGGCCCAGGTCTGACAGAATCTGTGCAGAAGATGTAGGTGCTGCTGTCGGCCCTCCTTGGTTGGGGACAGATGCACCAGGTCATCAGTAGACATTTTATTCAGATTCTAGTAGGGTGAGGCTGGGTGCTGCAGACTGTTCTAGTGCCCTCGCCAATTCGTTGATATACATGTCTCTCACTCAATAATGTTGCTCTTGCTGCTGGTGAGTCTCTGATCCACCTCTACGCAGATGACACCATTCTGTATACTTCTGGCCCTTTGGACACTGTGTTAACAACCCTCCAGATGAGCAAAAACTCTCCTTCCGTGGCCTCCAACTGCTCTTAAATACAAGTAAAACTAAATGTATGCTCTTCAACCGCTCGCTGCCTGCACCTGCCCGCCCGTCCAGCATCACTACTCTGGACGATTCTGACTTAGAATATGTGGACAACTACAAAATCCTAGGTGTCTGGTTAGACTGTAAACTCTCCTTCCAGACTTACATAAAACATATCCAATCCAAAGTTAAATCTAGAATTGGCTTCCTATTTCGCAACACCGCATCCTTCACTCATGCTGCCAAACATACCCTCGTAAAACTGAAGAGGGGGATGACCGCAGCTGCTTTCCAATCTTTGGAAATCTCAGACGACATGAAAGAGAGGTTGAACAGGCTAGTAATAAGGGTGGCAACAATTTCCGCAGATAATTTTAGAAAGAAAGGGTCCAGATTGTCTAGCCCGGCTGATTTGTGGGGGTCCAGATTTTGCAGCTCTTTCAGAACATCAGCTGACTGGATTTGGGAGAAGGAGAAATGGGGAAGGCTTGGGTGAGTTGCTGTGGGGGGTGCAGGGCTGTTGACCGGGGTAGGGGTGGCCAGGGGGAAAGCATGGCCACCCGTAGAACAATGCTTATTAAAATTCTCAATTATAGTGGATTTATCGGTGGTGACAGAGTTTCCTATCCTCAGTTCAGTGGGCGGAGGTGCTCTTATTCTCCATGGACTTTACAATGTCCCAGAACTCTTGAGTTTGTGTTGCAGGAAGCAAATTTCTGCTTGAAAAAGCTAGCCTTGGTTTCTCTAACTGCCTGTGTATATTGGTTTCTAACTTCCCTAAAAAGTTGCATTCCACGGGGGCTGTTCGATGCTGAACGCCACAGGATGTTTTTGTGTTGGTTAAGGGCAGTCAGGTCWGGAGAGAACCAAGGGCTATATCTGTTCCTGGTTCTACATTTCTTGAATGGGGCATGCTTATTTAAGATGGTGAGGAAGGTATTTAAAAAAATAACCAGGCATCCTCTACTGACGGGATGAGGTCGATATCCTTCCAGGATACCCGGGCCAGGTCAATTAGAAAGGCCTGCTCGCTGAAGTGTTTCAGGGAGCGTTTGATAGTGATGAGTGGAGGTCGTTTGACTGCTGACCCATTACGGATTCAGGCAGTGATCGCTGAGATCTTGGTTGAAAACAGCAGAGGTGTATTTAGAGGGCAAGTTGGTTAGGATGATATCTATAAGGGTGCCCGTGTTTACGGCTTTGGGGTTGTACCCGGTAGGTTCCTTGATCATTTGTGTGAGATTGAGGGCATCAAGCTTAGATTGTAGGATGGCCGGGGTGTTAAGCATGTCACAGTTTAGGTCACCTAGCAGCACGAGCTCTGAAGATGGATGGGGGCAATCAGTTCACATATGGTATCCAGAGCACAGCTGGGGGCAGATGGTGGTCTATAGCAGGCGGCAACAGTGAGACTTGTTTTTAGAGGTGGAMTTTTCAAAGTAGAAGTTCAAATTGTTTGGGTACAGATCTGGATAGTAGGACAGACTATCTCTGCAGTAGATTGCAACACTGCCCCCTTTGGCCGTTCTATCTTGTCTGAAACTGTTGTAGTTAGGGATGGAGGTTTCAGAATTATTGGTGTCTTCCTAAGCCAGGATTCAGACACGGCTAAGACATCCGGGTTGGCAGAGTGTGCTAAAGCAGTGAATAAAACAAACTTAGGGAGGAGGCTTCTAATGTTAACATGCATGAAACCAAGGCTTTTACGGTTATAGAAGTAATCAGAAGAGCGCACCTGGGGAATAGGATTGGAGCTAGGCACTGCAGGGCCTGGATTCACCTCTAAATTGCCAGAGGAACAGAAGAGGAGTAGGATAAGGGTACGGCTAAAAGCCATGAGAATTGGACGTCTAGGACGTCCGGAACAAAGAGTAAAAGGAGCAGGTTTCTGGGGGCGATAAAATAGATTCAAGGTATAGTGTACAGACAAAGGTATGGGTAGGATGTGAATACAGTGGAGGTAAACCTAGGCATTGAGTGATGATGAAAGAGATATTGTCTCTAGAAACATCATTGAAACCAGGTGATGTCATCGCATGTGTGGGTGGTGGAACTGAAGGGTTGGATAAGGTATAATGAGCAGCGCTAGAGGCTCTAAAGTGAAATAAGCTAATAAACACTAACCAGAACAGCAATGGACAAGGCATATTGACATTAAGGAGAGGCATGCTTAGCCAAGTGATCATAAGGGTCCAGTGAGTAGTGAGGTTGGTTGGGGTCACGGCGATTCAGACAGATAGCCGAGCCATGGGTAGCAAGCTAGCAGAAGATGGAGGTCTGTTTTTAGCCACCCCGTGCGTTTCCGTCGGTAGATTAGTGGTGTTCCGTGTGGTAGAGGGAACCAATCCAATTGTCAATATAGTTATAGTGGCCCAAGAAGATTGTTCGATAGACCTGTTCAGATAGCAGCCGATATGCTCAAGACAGCTAACGATTAGCGGGCCGCAGTTAGCAGATGGGCGCTCAGGTTACGTCGCGATGGAGGGGCCAGTTGAATAACTCCCTCGGGTAGGTAACGTCGGTATTCCAGTCGTGAAGGCCCGGTGGGGCTCCGCATTGGCAGTAAAACGGGTCCGGATAGGTGATTGTAGCCCAGGAGTGGCTYATGGAACTCTTCAGCTGGCTAGCTCCAGGATAATTGGTGTTTGCTCCGGGACCGACGTTAGCCAATAGTCACTCGGATAGCAGCTAGCTAGCTGCGAGATCCAGGTGTAAATGTCCAGAGCTTGCGGTAGAAATCCGGGGATATGGAGAGAAAATAGGTCCGGTATGCTCTGGTCTGAGTCGCGTTGTACTAAACTGGCGATAGCTTTCCGAGCTAAAGGATAGCTGATGACCGCTAGCCGTGGTTAGCTGAATACTAACGTGAGCTGGCTAACTTCTGGCAAGATTTTGTTGTCGAATACGAGGTGAATAATACTTTTGGGAAAAAAACAGATCCGCACCACATTTGGTGAGGCGGGTTGCAGGAGAGTGTTTTGAAGTTGAGTTTTTAGAAAAAATATATAAAAAGATATGCGAAGAAAAAGACAAAACTATACAAAACATATATACTCAGGACAAGACGAGGACAAAGGACGTCTGACTGCTACGCCATCTTGGAAACCTTGAAGAAGCTATAGAAATAGAATATAAATGCAATAGAAGCGTTTCTTGTACTATTGTCTCTTGTGTCTTTAGAGGACTGTTTCACTTTGATGTCCTTTTTCTTCTGTCCTTAATGTGTCTTTCTTTTCTTCTTGTAACTAGATATTCTTTGTTTGCTAGCTAGCTTCTTCCAGGAGAGTCCATAGCAACTAGTAAACAATTCAGCTAGCTAAGATAACTGTACAATTTTATGAAAAGTAGGCTTTGGAAAAAGTAACTATCTTCTTTGTTTGTTGCTTGTTTTGTCTCCAGTTCAGTCTTGCAGTTTTCGTTTGCTTTTTTCCAATGTATTTCACTCTAAAAACCATGTAAATTTCAATATTTGTAGGAGCTCATTTTTTCAGCAGCTGCTGCTCAATTTGGGATCCGGAATAACAATAAGTATTACGTGTATAATAAGTAACAGACACATCTCAACATCAACTGTTCAGAGGAGACTGTGAATCAAGCCTTCATGGTCAAATTGCTACAAAGAAACCACTACTAAAGGACACCAATAATAAAAAGAGACTTGTTTGGGCCAAGAAACACAAGCAATGGACATTAGACCAGTGGACATCTGTCCTTTGGTCTGATGAGTCCTAATTTTTGGTTTCAACCGCTATGTCTTTGTGAGACACAGAGTAGGTGAATGCATGATCTCCAGTTGTGTGGTTCCCACCATGAAGCCTAGAGTAGGAGGTGTGGTGGTGCTTTGCTGGTAACACTGTCAGTGATTTATTTACAATTCAAGGCACACTAAACCAGCATGGCTACCACAGCATTCTGCAGCGATACGCCATCCTATCTGGTTCTGGGCATAGTGGGACTATCATTTGTTTTTCAACAGGCTGTGCAAGGGCTATTTGACCAAGAAGGAGAGTGATGGAGTGCTGCATCAGATGACCTGGCCTCCAACATCACCCAACCTCAACCCAATTGAGATGATTTGGGATGAGTTGGAATGCAGAGTGAAGGAAAAGCAGCCAACAAGTCCTCAGCATTTGTGGGAACTCCTTCAAGATTGTTGAAAAATAATTCCAGTTGAATCTGGTTGAGAGAATGCTAAGTGTGCAAAGCTGTCATCAAGGAAAAGGGTGGCTACTTTGAAGAATATAAAATATATTTCGATTTATTTAAGACTTTTTTTGGTTAGTGCATGATTCCTTATGTGTTATTTCATACCTTGATGTCTTCAATATTATTCTACAATGTAGAAAATAGTAAAAAAATAAAGAAAAACCCTTGAATGAATAGGTGTCAACTTTTGACTGGTACTGTATCTAGAGAATCAAAAATTCCTAGAATGTCATGTTATGGACCTCCATTGATTTTGTTATAATATTTGAGCCATTGAGATAGCATAAGAGCACAGCATAAGCCTTGGCAAAATGTGTAGAATTACAGGAAATTTGCTTTAAAACATACGATTTTTGTCACTGCGGCCAAGAAGACAGCCTCTAAAACGGCGGTCTACTTGTTCAAGTTTTTATACTGAATAAACAGAAGAATGGCGGTTCCCACAGATTTTCACAATCATCAACCAACCTAACATATTCTTCCAGCCTGCACGATGCCCTCAAGGTGGGGATGTGCAACGATGCTCAAGCTTTCATGCTGCCATTTCAGAGATTGCAGTCAACTCTCACCCTGGGAGTGACAAAAGGTCAGGGGTTGTAATTCAACTCTCACCTTGCGATCGACCGAAGGTCATGAGAGGGTAGTAGATAACAGTTTATTATTGTGGATAAATACCTTTTTTTAAAGTAAGTCAGTAATTCAACCCCCCTCCTTTAAAGGACGATCAGTAATTCAACCACCCTCCTTTAAAGGAAGATCAGTAATTCAACCACCCTCCTTTTAAAGGAAGATCAGTAATTCATTGGATCAGTCGTCGGTACTGTGTTTTATACTTTGTACTATACTCATTTATCAAACAAAAGCTAACCTGCGCCTTCCTGTCTCTCGCTCTGTGCAGCGCTGCGGTGGGAGTGGGTTTCTATGGCAACAGCGAGACCAACGATGGGGTGTACCAGCTGACATACTCCCTGTACAACACCAATCATACCCTGGGAGGGGTCGACAGCCTGGTGGGTAGCACTGCAGACTCAATACTATATTACCTCTACGTTTCCCATTACCACTACATTACCATTCAATTTTTTACATTTAAGTCATTTAGCAGATGCTCTTATCCAGAGCGACTTACAAATTGGTGCATTCACCTTATGATATCCAGTGGAACAACCACTGTTACAATAGTGCATCTAACTCTTTTAAGGGGGGGGGGTTAGAAGGATTACTTTATCCTATCCTAGGTATTCCTTAAAGAGGTGGTGTTTCAGGTGTCTCCGGAAGGTGGTGATTGACTCCGCTGACCTGGCTCGTGAGGGAGTTTGTTCCACCATTGGGGTGCCAGAGCAGCGAACAGTTTTGACTGGGCTGAGCGGGAACTGTACTTCCTCAGAGGTAGGGAGGCGAGCAGGCCAGAGGTGGATGAACGCAGTCCCTTGTTTGGGTGTAGGGCCTGATCAGAGCCTGAAGGTACGGAGGTGCCGTTCCCCTCACAGCTCCGTAGGCAAGCACCATGTCTTGTAGCGGATGCGAGCTTCAACTGGAAGCCAGTGGAGAGAGCGGAGAAGGGGGGTGACGTGTGAGAACTTGGGAAGTTGAACACCAGACGGGCTGCGGCGTTCAGACGGCTGCGCGTTACCATACACTACATGACCATACAGCTGATGACTCCCTGTACAAACACTCACAGCCTGGTGGGTCCAGTAGACCCACTACTTTGTCTTTCTCATCCCCCCCACTGTCTGTCTACAGTCACAGCCAGCCCCCTCCAACCCCACTGTGTGATGGTCATAATGTCTACAGTCACAGCAGCCCCCTCCAACCCCACTGTGTGATGGTCATAATGTCTGCAGTCACAGCCAGCCCCCTCCAACCCCACTGTGTGATGGTCATAATGTCTACAGTCACAGCCAGCCCCCTCCAACCCCACTGTGTGATGGTCATAATGTCTGCAGTCACAGCCAGGTCATGATCCAAGAAAATGTCTGTGTGTGCTGCTTCCAATGTACACTCTGGGAGGCTGGTCCAACCAGACATTTTTCTCGTGGTTTGTACCCACATGAGTCCCAATGTGTTCGTTTTAGCTGCTAGGCATGGAGACCAAGTCCATCAGACACAATGACTGTTGATTGGTGACTGTTGACTGGTGACTTTATCCCTACCTATATATAAACATATCTACTCTACCCCAATTGCCTCATACCCCTGCACATTGACTCAGTACTGGTACCCTGTGTATATAGCCATGTTATCGTTGCACATTGTGTATTTATTCCTTGTGTTTTTCTTTCTCTCTGCATTGTTGGGAAGGGCCCGTAAGTAAGCATTTCACTGTTAGTCTACACCTGTTGTTTACAAAGCATCTGACAAATACAATTAGATTTGATTTGAAAATGCCTCAAATGCTTTTTTATAGCTTTAGATTCTACAATTATACTGCTGAAAATTGCCCTCTCCTCACCCCCACCCCAATCCTACTCCCCATCCCCCGGGTGACTGTCTAACTCCCCATGAACAAAGAACCATCCTCCTTCTGTCTCCCTTCATGTGCCCACTACCTTACACTGTGAGGCCTTTCCTGACTATTTCTATCTCGGTTTCCTCTTAAGTGCTAAGAAGCACTGATGACGACACAGAGAGAATGCAGATTTATTTCCCATTCTCTCACATTCTCTCCGGGGCGTTTTAGTCACTCAGATAATAAGGCTCAGGACTCTACAGGAAGTTTCGGCAGTGGGATTTCCGTTCTATTTTCTCTCAGTGCTAAGAAGGATCTGGCCTTGTTTTAACCCAGCCATTTTATAGGCAGTGAATGTTAAATTCATAAATGTTGGGATGTACTGTATGTCCCTTGTGATGTGCAGACCTTAATGGTTGAACATATAGCCAGATTTCCTTAATCCTGTATTAGATTAAATATTCTGTTTGAGCCGATGCTTTGTCTCCCCAATTTCATGATATCCAATTGGCGAAGGTGGAGAGCCATGCTCCCCCCGAAACACGACCCTGCAAAGCTTCTTGACACACTGCTCGCTTAACCCGGAAGCTATCCACACCACTGTGTCCACACCGTCCAACTGGTGACCGAAGTCAGCTTGCAGGCGCCTGGCCTGCTACGAGTGCCTTAGACCGCTGCGCCACTCTGGAGGCCTGAGCAGATGCTTTTATCCATTAAGAACACCTGCTCTGGGCCTCCCTAGTGGCACAGCGGTTTAAGGCACTGCATCACAGTGCTTGAGGCATCACTACAGACCCAGGTTCTATCCCAGGCTGTGTCACAACCGGCCGTGACCGGGAATCCCATAGGGCGGCGCACAATTGTCCCAGCGTCGTCCAGGTTAGGGGAGGGTCTGGCCGGGGGGGACTTTACTTAACTCATTGCGCTCTAGCGACTCCTTGTGCTGGACCGGACACCTGCAGGCTGATTTTGGTTGAACGGTGTTTCCTCCGACACTTCCGGGTTAAGCAGGTAGGTGTTAAGAAGCGTGATTTTGGATGGTTGTGTTTCGGAGGACGCATGACTCGACCTTCGCTTCTCCCGAGCCCATTGGAGATTTCAGCGATGAGACAAGATCGCAATTGTGTATCATGAAATTGGAGAGAAAACGGTAAAATCCCGCAAAAAAAGACTGACCAGGTAAAAGCTATGGTCCCTTATTGATGTAACTTGTTAAATCCACTTCAATCAGCGTAGATTAAGGGGAGGAGTCTGGTTAATTAAGGATTTTTAAGCCTTGAGACAATTGAGACATGGATTGTGTATGTGTGCCATTCAGAGGGTGAATGTGCAAGACAAAATATTTATGTGCCTTTGAACGGGGTATGGTAGTGTCATGACATGGGCCTTTCTGGGTATAGATCATGGCTTCCCACTCTCTCCTACACTCAGGTTCTGTTATCTCAGGTTGTAAATTCCTGGCGGAGACTCTCTCCCCCTGGCCATGCAGAAAGAGAGACACAGAGAGAACAAAGGATTTCACATGGCAAACTCCTAAATCCCCAAAATGAGAATATGAAACAATGTCCGCTTGTGAGAAGGTGGGAATGGTCCGTGGACACTTTCATTTGGTGACCTCAGAAAGGACAGGAAACACACAACTATATCGCTGAATGTGTACAATTCTCAATTTTGAAGTTTGCATCTAATTGTATTATTGTATAAAATGAATGAGTAAGGATGAAACTATTTGTGAAATGATGTAATATGATAAACCTTTAATGTGAGAATTGTATTCCCTTTAAAGTTTAACTAAGTCATTGGCCCACCCCCATGAGCACAGACATGATCAGACTTCATAGAACCGCCTTATCTATTGTTACGAATAAAAACCCCTCCTGAGGAAATCCTCTTCAGACCACACATACCTCGGTGTCAGCTGAGGTGGCACAGGTTTGAGTACCAAGACTGAGCAAACTCAGCGTGAGCTGTGATTGCGAATAGTTATTGAATTCCTAACCATACCACGTGGAGCATTGGCTACACGGTTGGAAATGGTTAAACTCTGAGACTATCGATCCCGACAGAATAAGAGCAAATCTTAGATACTAATTACTAGTCTGCAGCTAGAAATTATGTAAACCTAGGATGCTATTACCGACAACAGCTGAAACATCTGTTCTATGAGAACTCTGAAGTATCCATTCTAACCACGAAAGACTTTGATCTTCAGAAAGTGAGAAAGAGACGCGGATGAACTGATTCTCCAGCAGACGGACTGACGAGTCCAACAGAGATCACGACCACACCTGGGCGTAAATATATATTGATTGCAATTATTCCCGAATGAGTGAGCGTTGATGTGCAAAGGATTAGCATTTAAATTAATATAATTATCAACTGTGTAGTGATCCCTTTTTGTCTTTCTCCGTCATATCAGCTTAGCCCACTAGGGAATCTTCCCTATCATTGGTTAGTAACAGATCTACTGTTTGTTGGTGCATTTCTGTGGTTAGTTAGTAAATAAATGATTAAGACAATTGGTGTATGGATGATTCATAGTAAAGGCTGGGTTTGTGCAGATAACCAACAATTTATGACGTTTGGAATGAGACTAACGTGAGGTTAATTAATTGATTGATCAGACTAATTGATCAGATATGAAAATATCTGAAGTTATATTCGGAAAATTATAACTTTATCATCTGAAGATTTTCCTTGGTGCACCGACTTCCTAGTTAATTACATTTACATGATTAGTTTAATCACGTAATAATAATTACAGAGAATTGATTTGATAAAATAACAGTCATCACTTTTAATGATGCCAAGGACACGACAGTAGTAGGTGCCAGGCGCACCAGTTTGTGTCAAGAACTGCAATGCTGCTGGGTTTTTCACGCTTAGCAGTTTTCTATCAAGGATGGTCCACCATCCAAAGGACATCCAGCCAACTTGACCCAATTGTGGGAAGCATTGGAGTCAACATGGGCCAGCATCCCTGTGGAACACTTTTGACACCTTCTAGAGTCCTTGCCCCAACAAATTGAGGCTGTTCTGAGGGCAAAGGGGGGCGGGGGCAACTCAATATTAGGAAGGTGTTCAGTGTAGCCTATGCAGGAATCAAATCCTGCTTCAACCAATTATAGATTGAGCCATGGGAACCACCAAGCTTCTGCTCTCTGGTGGGTCTCTGACCAATATGCCACACTCTCCTGGAGGCTGGATTGATAATTCTGGCTTATTATGAAATCACCATCCCATCACCCACTATCCTACCTCCTTGTCACTTCCCTCAGCAGTGAGGCAGGAAGTGCATCATCGTCAGAGAGACAGACGTAGAGACTCCAGATGACTTCTATGTTCGCTGTTGAAGAGCAGGAATGAACTCCCCATCTGTGGTAATGGAATGGATTAGTGTTTCTGTAGCTTACTCTCTGTGTCATAGCTGTTCCCTACACAGCTGGGCCCGAAAACAGACAGTCGGTGTACCTGACACAGATTAAGCCTAGTCCAAGACTAAGATGCACTTTTAATGGAGATTGAGCCCAAAGCATGTAGAACCAATATAGCCTAGTTCCTATCTGAGCTGTTAAATAGTTGTGGTCCTCCGATGGTACAAAGGCCTTACTGTGTCTTATAGACAGACGACAGTCTCTCTTCACAATCAGACTCCACACACACCCACACACACTCTACAACCCACACACACGTTTTGTTCTTCTATCCTATTTTCATTCAAAATCCTATTTGCCCTAACTCCTGAACCTAACCACTACCCCCTTTCCCTAATTCAAACCCTAACCCTAATTGTAACACTAAACCTAACCTCAAAATAGCCTTTATCCTCATGGGGATGTGGGAAATGTCACCATGAGGGAGAATTTTCCTTCTTTCACTATCCTTGTGGGTACTTTTGGGGATTTTATGTCCCCACAATCATCCGTGAACCCAGCAAACAAAGACCTTTGATGAGGATCAATGGCCGGGTATCCTGATGTGCTGCTTCGGTGTTAGTCCTCTTTCTGATAACAATGGCTGCTTTGGCTTCTGCCCACTCCTCCTCTGCCACTCCACACTCCTCAGAAGTGGAGCAGATATCTTAGACTAGGAGGTGATGGAAATGTATTATTTTTTTCTTCTATTTTTAACCTTTATTTTATCAGGTAAGTTGCCTGAACATTCTTATTTACAGCAATGATGTGGGGAATAGTTACAGGGGAGAGGAGGGGGGATGAATGAGCCAATTGAAAGCTGGGGATGATTAGGTGATAGTATGAGGGCCTGATTTGGAAACACTTAATAGTCACCATCAATGGAAGTTGACTTCATAGTTACAGTCAATGGCTGCTTTTTTACCACAGTCACATCACTTTTCCCAGCTTGTTTGAGTTAGTTCATTAGTTCTGGACCATATGGTTGTGTAGCTGTCTGCCCCCCATGCTGACAACCCTGACTGGGATTCTGAATTAACAATCAGACACACAGTTAGAAGACATTCGTTTCAGGAGGAGAAGACAGAAAAACAGTCTGCTCTTCATACCGTTAAGGGAATAATGGGAATTTGGAATGCTTGTATAATCTCTAACTGATATCCCATATGAACTCCACAGACATTCTATAAATAAATAGTTTTCTTCTTTGCTGAGTCTTGGAGGAAGGAGATGGTGAATGAAGAGAGGTTTTGGCATCCAACAGTCAGAGCTCTAGCCTGGTCCCAGATCTGTTTGTGTTGTCCTGCCAATTACCATACGAGTTGGAAAGACAGCACAAACAAATGTGGGACCAGGCTATCAGAGCTCTGCCTGTGTGGGTCAGTCAGAGAGAAAGGTTCTATCTAGCCCTGGTTGGGACCTTACCAGTGACATAACTGTAAACATATTTCCCTCAACCAAACACGCTCTCATCGTAATAGGCTTTGTCTGGAAACGATAGAGTTGAAAGATTAGTTATTTGACTCTGTGTGGTGAAAGAAGGATTTACTTGAACTATTTAGAACGTAAGCAACCATGTTCAAAGTATCAAGCTCTTGGAGAGAGAATGTTTGATAATTGTTGAGGGGAAGGAAGAAGGGTTTTGTTTGGGATGGAGTTGACAAGCCAGTGATAAACTGCCTGGTTGGAGGTCTCTGTGCGTCCCAAATGGCACCCTAGCCCCTAAATAGTGCACAAATAGTACTGCACCATAGGGCTCTGCTCAAAGGTAGTGCACTATGTAGGGAATAGGGTGCCATTTTGGATGCAGATTTGTGTGGGATGGCTGGTGACTGACTGACAGAGCTGTTGACTGAGAGATGGGCCTGGGTCTGGATCTGGGCCTATAGACTCCTAGGTTTGGCTCCTGTCCCAGACAAGGGATTTCAGGAGGGCATCCCCACTGGCTGCTACAGCCTTGGCATCCTTACCCATGCTGTGCTGCGTCTAGAACACAAACATCAGGATGGTACTATAAAGCATCAGAGACCTAAGAAGTAGATATTCTACCCTACAGTATCTGCAGATCTAACAGTAAGGTTAAGGGTTATCTTAAGGTAATGTGATATGAAGTGGTTGAGTTTAGGGTAAAGGTCTGGATATGAAAGTGCATAGTTGTTGTGTTAGACTTGGAGTAAGAACACAGATGTAATAGTACTAATGAGCAACACTGACTTCCCTGTTCAGACATGGGCGTTGCAGTGTGTTTTCAGTGAAGTGAAGCTGCTAGCATCAGGCAAAAGGTTGCTTATTTTTGCTAAGCCACTTTCTCTTTCCTTCCTCTCCTCCACTCCCTTTCAATGTCTTATGCCAGGTATTCCCAAACTGGGGTACGCCAAATAAAAATGTGATACACGATACACATTAAAAAATAAAAATAAATTGAAACGGTACATTTATATTTTCCAATGGGGCTATACAGTTGTGTGAGGTTGTTTTCTAGCCTCATTTCACTGACAAAAAAAAAATTAAACCATCTAGTGTTCAGCGAAATTATTTGACATTTTGTTGTTATTAACATCCAATCAAATTAACCGTTACTCTCTCGCGGGAATTCCACTAACGGTCCGTATGTAACCAAACGTAGCTGCTGCTCATTCCCTTACCTGGGAAAACACCGAACAACGGACAGGGACGTTGGACCATCGAAGAGGCGCAAGTATGATGAGATCTACATTGATTTGGGGTTCACTTATATTGGGAGTTGTGCCTTTCCTCAGCCACAGTGTGTTAAATTTGCAAAAGTACTATCTCACAACTCGATGAAACCTTCACTCTTGCGCAGACATTTTGAAACAAAACATGGCATTTTGAAAAATACGCCACGGGAGTTTTTTGAGCGAGAATTAAGTCGACTTTTGAGTAGTAAGATATGTATAAAAGCAACAGATACCATTAATAAGAAGGGGCTAGAAGCCTCTTATATGGTGAGCTACCAAGTGGCTCGGACAGGCAAGCCCCATACTATTGTGGAGGACTTAATTCTTCCTGCTGTCACGGATATGGCTGGGACAATGCTGGTGGAGAAGGCCAAAAATCTATATAGGCAATGTCTTCATCAAACAACATTGTTTCTCGACGCGTAAGTACCATGGCAGGAGATGTTTTGAAACAATTACTGCTTCGCATACAAGCCAGTGAATTATATGCCTTACAGCTGGATGATTCAACAGACGTGGCGGGCCTGGCACAGCTCCTGGTATATGTCCGTTACGTTTATGGGGGGGTCAATTAAGGAAGACATCCTCTTCTGCAAACCACTGGAAACCAGGACAACAGGAGAGGATATTCTTAAAGTACTGGACAGCTTTGTGACAGCAATTGGACTTTGGTGGTCAAGATGTGTTGGTATCTGTACTGATGGTGCAAACAGGGAGACATAGTGAAGGGGTAACACACGTGCAAGCAGTTGCTCCCGACGCCACTTGGGTACACTGTAGCATCCACAAGAGGCTCTTGCTGCCAAGGGAATGCCCGACAGCTTGAAAGACATTTTGGACACTACAATGACAATGGTTAACTTTGTTAAAGCAAGGGCTGTGAACTCTTGTGTATTTTCTGCACTGCAATGATATGGGCAGCGACCATSTAACGCTTTTACAACATAGAGAAGTGTGCTGGTTATCAAGGGGCAAAGTATTGACAAGTTTTTTTTAAATTGAGAGACAAGCTTAAAGTTTTATTTACTGACCATAATTTTCACTTGTCTGGGTGATGTTTTTCCTCCTGCTTGAATGATCTGAATCTAGGATTACAGGGACTCTCGCAACTATATTCAATGTGCGGGACAAAATTGAGGCAATGATTAAGAAGGTGGAGCTCTTCTCTGTTTGCATTAACATGGACAAGGACAACACACAGGTCTTTCCATCATTGTATGAATTTTTGTGTGCAAAGAACTCAAGTTTACGGACAATGTCAAATGTGATATCGCGAAGCACCTGAGTGAGTTGGGTGCGCAATTACGCAGGTACTTTCCCGAAGCAGATGAGACAAACAACTGGATTCATTATCCCTTTCATGCCCTGCCTCCAGTCCACTTACCGATATCTGAACAAGAGAGCCTCATTGAAATTGCAACAAGCGGTTCTGTGAAAATGTAATTTAATCAGAAGCCACTGCCAGATTTCTGGATTGCGCTCAGAGTAGGCAGGGCCTTGGAAAATCGCGCTGTTTAGACACTGATGCCCTTTGCAACCATGTACCTATGTGAGAGTGGATTCTCGGTCCTCACTAGCATAAAACTAAATACAGGCACAGAATGTGTGTGGGAAAGGATTTAAGACACTCTCTCCAATACAACCCAACATTGCAGAGTTATGTGCATCCTTTCAAGCACACACTTCTCATTAACCTGTGGTGAGTTATTCACAATTTTCGATGAACAAATAAGGTTTTATATATAAGATGGTTAAATACAGAGCAAAATTATTGATTATTTTTATATTATTATAAAAAATAATAATGTCCTTTAAGAGCTCTTTGTCACTTCCCATGTCCTTTAAGAGCTCTTTGTCACTTCCCACGAGCCGGGTTGTGACACTCATACTCATTCTTATGTTTAATAAATGTATCTGTGGCAGGCTTACAATGATGGCAAAAACAACATTTGAGAGTACGCTAACCCTGGTGCTAGAGGGGGTACACAGCTGGAGGTTGAATGTTTGAAGGGGTACGGGACTATAAAAAGTTTGGGAACCACTGTCTTATGCCATCTGGGCTGTTTGTGGAATTCAGACCTTCAAATGCTTTCAAATCGTTTCCCTCAATATCCATCATAGACAACCATTCTGTGCATTACTCTCCTAACCACCTTTCTATGTCTGTCAATCATCTTCTCAATGGCATACAGTATATTCTGTCACTTTCATGTTCTCTTTTCCTCCGAACCCAACAAACCAAAATGTCTCTTAACCCTTCTCTCAAGACATAATATCTATTTTGGGGTGTAAAACATCAGCTGTGGTTACCATCACATTAAACTGGTAAAAAAAAGTGGAATATATTCATGAAGAGGTTTTTCAAGATTTTATTACCCAAAATTAACCAGCGGAGAAGGAATCTATCTTTGGGAGACAGAACGGCTACAGCACTTTAGAGCCATGTTTCATTTCATGCCTGACCTCATCCATTCTGAGCTCATCCATTCAAATGTAATTGAAGGAACCCTCCTCTCCTCCTCACCATTGAGCTGAGACAATCAGTTTGAGTAAGAGCCCGGTGTCGTGTCTTTGCTATGGATTAAGTGTTATATGACATGCTATTTTATCAAATAAATTCTCTGTAATTAATATTGCCTGATTAAACTAATCATGTACATGTAATTAACTAGGAAGTCGGAGCACCACGGAAAAATGTTTATAGAGCTGTTGTCTTCTGAATAAACTCTTAAAGACCTGGTAATCTTTTATATCAATAGCAGTCAATTAGCAATCGTCACCTTATTCAGTCTCATCTGAACGTCGTAAAATTCTTGGTTAACTTCACAAACCCATGCTAACAAGTTGAATCATCAATACAACATTTTGTTTAATTATTTATTTACTAAATACCTAAATAATCACACAGAATAACATATACACAGGATGGATCATACATTGATTAATAATTATGTCATACAAGTAAACGTCCCTAGTGGACGGAACCGATATGATGGCTGGTTACACAAAGAAAGGGAGTTTGGTTTGAATGAAAGCACGGGAAGAATGAGGAACAAAAGGATTGGGTCTCTATCAGACCTTATAAAGCTAGGCTATCGGAAATACAGAATCTTATGCATTCTAAATAACTGCCCATTTGGAAAAGGAAAATGCAATAAATATTTACTCTGGGTTGCCCAGCAGAGATCTCCCTTGTCCTTTGAGGAATAGGTCTTGTGGTAGAACGGATACGTTGTAGTACCATCGTCGTGTGGTTGAACGAATACTTTGTGTACCCTGTCTTTCTAAAGAGATTGTCCGTCCTTTCCTAGCCCAAGTTTACAGCTGCTGCTGCTAACTCGATGTCTAGGATGTATCACTTCTTTAGTGAATAAGAGTTCAAAGTTCATATCAAGTTGCCATACTATAAGCTCATGCTATACTCTGGCTGGTATAGTCACATTCATCCTTCCAGCGTGGCGATCATCACCTCCACATTGAAATTCGCCCCCTTAAGCGTATGGACATCAGTCCTCACGTCATCGGGAACACAATGTTAATTTCGTTAGGTTGTAGTCATTCAACCATTCGCAACCAGAGCTCACGCTGAGGTTGGCTTAGTTCTGTAGTTGATATTAGCCCTTTTAAACATATGAACAGCAGTCCTCACGTCATCGAGAACACAAGAGGTTGACTTTTGTCAATGGCCTTTTGTAGTGGGGGAGAGAAGGGCCTGCTTCATATTTCACAACAAATGCCTGGGCCACTGAGTGAGCATAGTTCACTTATGAAAACAATTCTCTCATTTAGAAGCTAAAATTACATTTAAACTTTTCACAAATAGTTTCATATTTAAACATTTAAATTGCACAACAATTATATATGAATCTGATAACTAGGATGTGTAGACTTTCCAAGATACAGTTTATGTCGTCTTATCATCAGTAATAATGTCTCAGATGACAACTGATCTGACATCATATTCTTTAAGTACCAACGGATACTTCCAACTGGTTGGATTACCTAAAGATTGTTCTTCCCCAACCTTTTGATGTTACAATACTCTCTCTGTGTTAACAAAAGGGCTTCCCAAGAGTCCATTCTGTAGAGTGGAGAGAAAAATGGGGACAGGTATTTATGGGGGGGTCATAAACCTTGCCAACAGGGCAACATCATGACACAAGATGCATAATTCTTCTTTTCCTGTATCTCAAACTAGATCTCAAGCTGAAATATAATAATACCGCCATAGTACAGTGGCTAAAGTGATGCTCCACATGGTACTGTCCTAATCAGTGTACAGTAGGCCACATGGTACTGTCCTAATCAGTGTGCAGTAGGCCACATGGTACTGTCCTAATCAGTGTACAGTAGGCCTCATGGTACTGTTCTGATCAGTGTACAGTAGGCCTCATGGTACTGTCCTGATCAGTGTACAGTAGGCCTCATGGTACTGTCCTGATCAGTGTACAGTAGGCCTCATGGTACTGTCCTGATCAGTGTACAGTAGGTCTCATGGTACTGTCCTGATCAGTGTACAGTAGGCCTCATGGTACTGTCCTAATCAGTGTAGCATAATGTATTTGTTCTGTATCTGCCAATGTCACCTTAACTCCCTGAACCAACCTTCTGACCAGCTTTATCTTCTTCCCGTGGGTACTCTTCTCTTTCGCTTTCTTTTTTCTCTCTTTCTCTCACTTTCTTTCTTTCCTTTCTATCTTTCCCTCCTTTTATCCTTCTCTTACTTTCTTTCCTTCTTTTACTCTTAATTCCCTTAATTTCTTAATTCCTCTCGTTCTTTCTCTCTACCCCCCATAGCCAAAGGCAGTAGTGAGTGAGGACTCCACACACAGTGAATACCAAACTACCTCATTACTTCCACCCAGCAGTCCCCCAGAACCAAACGACAGCGCTGTCCCCTCCTCCACAAACACAAGCAATATGAGTGGTCGGTACTCCCACTGAATGCCAAGTACCTAGGGCTGAATGGAAGCATTTATTGCCCTTTTTAATGATCAAATACCAGGATGTCGCTGTCTCTGAAAAGCCTTTCCCAGTCAACAACCCTGGAAGCATGTTGTAATTAAGTGGGGAGTGAAGTGGTAGTGTAACCATGCTCCACATTTGGGCTGTGTCCCAACTGGCACCAGATGTGCGCTACTTTACATAAATAGTCAGAAATAGTGGTCTATATAGGAAATAGGGTGCCATTTTGGATGCAGTCTTGGTACCCCTTTAATCTTATGTGTGTTTGGCCAATTTGGTGTAAATAAAAGTGTTACAGAAAAATGTGAGTAGCAGGAAGTTTATAATTCTCTTGGTTGTTTATGTGTGTTTCAAGGAGGGTGCTGCCCTGGTTGCTAGACCTCATTTGCAGCAGTATGATTACGCATGATTGTGCTGTGTTTTTGCCCATTGAAGGCCATTCAAAAATCCTATAAAAGTTACAAAACTACAAGGCTACTTCCTGGAAAATGCTGTGTTACTTCCATAGTGTATTAGACCTCTAGAACTGAGAACTTCATTGTCAAGCCTGCCCTGTAATATTCACATAAATCCCATATGGGTCCTGGTTAAAAGTAGTGCACTAAATAGAGAATAGGGTGTCATTTGGGACAGAACTTAACTCTTGCTAATCATATGTAAATGAACAGAGTATTCTGTGTGTACTGACACCTCTCTTCCTCTCCCCCTCTTCTCCTCTCCCCCTTTCCTCTCCCTCTCTTCCTCCTCCCCCCTTTCCTCGCCTCTCCCCCTTTCCTCTCCTCTCCCCCTCTTCCTCTCTTCTCTCCTCCTCTCCCCCTCTTCTCCTCTCCCCCTTTTCTCTCTCCTCTCCCCCTCTTCGCCTATCCCCTTCTTCTCCTCTCCCCCTTCTTCCTCTCCATCTCTCCTCCTCCTCCTCCAGGTGACGGGCACCATGGGTAGCATGGAGAGTGGTCTGAAGCAGCACCTGGCGAGGTTGGATGAGACTTCGCCACGCGGGGAGACTACGTACAGACCCTCCACTTCATGCAGCAGATGGCTGACAACGTCATCAAACAGCTGTTGGGCCTGCCTGACTGGGACATGGCTAAAGTAGATTTGGCCGCTATCGCAGACAGATCACATACATAGAGTACTACAGGTATAGATAACCAGACCAGACCACATTGTAGAGTACTACATGTATAGATAACCAGACCACATACGTAGAGTACTACATGTAAAGATAACCAGACCAGACCACATACGTAGAGTACTACAGTATAGATAACCAGACCACATACGTAGAGTACTACAGGTATAGATAACCAGACAGACCACATACGTAGAGTACTACATGTATAGATAACCAGACCACATACGTAGAGTACTACAGGTATAGATAACCAGACCACATACGTAGAGTACTACATGTATAGATAACCAGACCACCATACGTAGAGTACTACAGGTATAGATAACCAGACCAGACCACATACGTAGAGTACTACAGGTATAGATTACCAGACCACATACGTAGAGTACTACAGGTATAGATAACCAGACCACATACGTAGAAGTACTACATGTATAGATAACCAGACCACATACGTAGAGTACTACATGTTATAGATAACCAGACACACATACGTAGAGTACTTCATGTATAAGATAACGAGACCACATACGTAGAGTACTACATGTAAGATAACCAGAGTACATAGAGTCTTCATGTATAGATAACCAGACACATACGTAGAGTACTACAGGTATAGATAACCAGACCAGACCACATACGTAGAGTACTACATGTATAGATAACCAGACCAGACCACATACGTAGAGTACTTCATGTATAGATAACCAGACCACATACGTAGAGTACTACATGTATAGATAACCAGACCAGACCACATACGTAGAGTACTTCATGTATAGATAACCAGACCACATACGTAGAGTACTACATGTATAGATAACCAGACCAGACCACATACGTAGAGTACTACAGGTATAGATAACCAGACAGACCACATACGTAGAGTACTACAGGTATAGATAACCAGACCACATACGTAGAGTACTTCATGTATAGATAACCAGACCAGACCACATACGTAGAGTACTTCAGGTATAAATACCAGACCAGACCACATACGTAGAGTACTACATGTATAGATAACCAGACCACATACTAGAGTACTACATGTATAATAACCAGACCAGACCACATACGTAGAGTACTTCATGTATAGATAACCAGACCACATACGTAGAGTACTACAGGTAAGATAACCAGACCAGACCACATACGTAGAGTACTACAGGTATAGATAACCAGACCAGACCACATACGTAGAGTACTACAGGTATAGATAACCAGACCAGACCACATACGTAGAGTACTACAGGTATAGATAACCAGACCAGACCACATACATAGAGTACTACAGGTATAGATAACCAGACCAAACCACATACATAAGGAGTACTACATAGTATAGATAACCAGACCAGACCACATACGTAGAGTACTTCAGTGTATAGATAACCAGACCACATACGTAGAGTACTACAGGTACAGATAACCAGACCAGACCACATACGTAGAGTATACAGGTATAGATAACCAGACCAGACCACATACGTAGAGTACTACAGGTATAGATACCAGACCAGACCACATACGTAGATACTCATGTATAGATAACCAGACCACATACGGAAGTACTACAGGTACAGATAACCAGACCAGACACATACATAGAGTACTACAGGTATAGATAACCAGACCAACCACATACGTAGAGTACTACATGTATAGATAACCAGACCAGACCACATACGTAGAGTACTTCATGTATAGATAACCAGACCACATACGTAGAGTACTACAGGTACAGATAACCAGACCAGACCACATACATAGAGTACTACAGGTATAGATAACCAGACCAAACCACATACGTAGAGTACTACATGTATAGATAACCAGACCAGACCACATACGTAGAGTACTTCATGTATAGATAACCAGACCACCATACGTAGAGTACTACAGGTATAGATAACCAGACCAGACCACATACGTAGAGTACTACAGGTATAGAGTAACCAGACCAGACCACATACGTAGGAGTACTACATGTATAGATAACCAGACCAGACCACATACGTAGAGTACTACAGGTATAGATAACCAGACCAGACCACTACGTAGAGTACTTGCATGTAAGATAACCAGACGCACATACGTAGAGTACATACAGGTACAGATAACCAACCAGACACATACGATAGATACAACAGGTATAGATAACCAGGACCAGACCACATAACGTAGAGTACTACAGGTTATAGATAACCAGACCAGACCACATACGTAGAGTACTACAGGTATAGATAACCAGACCAGACCACATACATAGAGTACTACAGGTATACGATAACCAGACAGACCACATTACATAGAGTACTACAGGTATAGATAACCAGACCAAACCACATACATAGAGTACTACATGTAAAGATGACCAGACCAGACCGCATATAGACCAGGGCCTGGTTTCCCAAAAGCATCTGCAGGCTAAGTTCATCGTTAGAACCTTTGCAGGAGCATCGTTAAATCTCCTAGCTGTTTCCCAAAGCCATCGCTACTAAAGTTACACTTGAAAATTGTCATTACTTAACGCCTCCGGCCACTCGTAGAACAGCTAGGTCTGACGTTAATGCTTTTTTGCCCTCCGGTGTGACTTTATAGAGAGAAGATCTCCACTAAACACAAAATCAAGATGTTTATCTATCTTTCAGTGACCGCTGATAACTTCAGAACGAATGTGACTAGGAATGTATTTGCAATTGTTACAAACAAGCTAAGGATAAAAATATACTTTAATTGAAAACCGAGATGACTGCATAAACAGCCTACAGTATAGCCTAGATAAGTCTATATCATTCAATAATATTGAAATCTATTTAATTTTCATTCAATTGTAAGCGGCTGTCGGTAATTTTTGCCTCAATATATTTAATGATGTGTAACAACACATGCGCAGTGTGAGGGCAGTGTGTGTGTGAGAGAGGTATTGTAATGAATGGCTACCTCTCATTCAGTAAGATACACTACATGACCAAAAGTATATGGAAACCTGTTCGTCGAACATCTCATTCCAATATCATGGGCATTAATATTGAGTTGGTCCCCCCGTTGCTGCTATAATGGCCTCCACTCTCCTGGGAAGGCTTTCCAATAGATGTTGGAGCATTGTTGCTGGGACTTGCTGTAATGGTTTTCTTCCTGGGATGAAGGAGAGGACCAAAACGCAGCGCGGCTAGTGTTCAACATAATTTAATAAAGAATATGTGAACACTACAAACAACAAAACAATAAATGTGAAGGTGCGGACTCCGAACGCACCCCTAAAACTCAAGAGGATGGTCTGGGTGGGCATCTGTCCGCGGTGGCGGCTCCGGCGCAGGACGAGGACACCACTCTACCACTGTCTTTGTCCCCCTCCTTAGCGTCCTTTGAGTGGCGACCCTCGCCCCCGGACTGGTCTAGGACCTTCACCAAGGCCCCCCTAGATAGAGAAGGATATAGCTCAGGACAGAGAGGTAGCTCAGGACAGAGAGGTAGCTCAGGACAGAGAGGAGCTCAGGACAGAAGAGTAGCTCAGGACAGAGAGGTAAGCTCCAGGACAGAGAGGTAGCTCAGGACAGAGAGGTAGCTCAGGACAGAGAGTAGCTCAGACAGAGAGTAGCTCAGGACAGAGAGGTAGCTCAGAACAGAGAGGTAGCTCAAAGAGAGTAGCTCAACAGAGAGGTAGCTCAACGAGAGACAAGACGAGGTAGCTCAAGACAGAGAGGTAGTCAAGACAGAGAGGCAGCTCACGACAGAGGGGCAACTCCGGACTGAAAAAGCAGCTCCGGACAGAGCGGCACCACCTCGGACTGAGCGGCACCACTCCGGACTGAGCGCCACCACCTCCGGACTGAGCGGCACCACCTCCGGACTGAGCGCACCACCTCCGGACTGAGCGGCACCACCTCCGGACTGAGCGCACCACCTCCGGACTGAGCGGCACACCTCCGACTGAGCGGCACCACCTCCGGACTGAGTGGCAGCTCATGACTGGAAGGCTGCTCATGACTGGCTGGCGGCTCCTGGCTGGCGGCTCTGGCGGCTCCTGATGACGGGCGGCCTGGCGGCTCCTGACTGACGGGCGCTCTAACGGCTCGGGACAGACGGGCTGGTTTACCGGCTCGGGACAGACGGGCGGCTCAGACGGCGCTGGGCTGGCGGGCGGCTCAGGCGGCGCTGGCAGACGGCGGCGCAGCGGCGTTGAGCAGACGAGCGGCACAGGCGGCGTTGGGCAGACGGATGGCTCAGACGGCGCTGGGCACGCAGTCAGCTCAGACGGCGCTAGGCAGACGAGCAGTGCAGGCGGCGTTGGGCAGACGGCCGACTCTGACCTGCTGAGGCGCACAGTAGGCCTGGTGCGTGGTGCCGGAACTGGTGTACCGCTGGAGCACGCACCTCAGGGCGGGGAGCAGGAACGGCACATGGACTTCAAGCGCACTATAGCCTGGTGCGTGGTACCGGCACTGGGGTCGGCTGAGGCACGCACCTAGTGCGAGCAGGCAGGGCGTGCGCGGGCTTGAGACCACGAGCTGACTGTACTAGTGCGAGTGCGCGATGATGGGCACGGAAGCAGAGCTTGGTGCCGGTGGAGTGCCGAACTGAGTACTGGCTGGAGACGACCGCCTACGGGGAGGATGGTGGGAGGGGACAGGAGCTCTGGAGACGCACTGGAAGCCTGGTGCATGGTGTAGGCACTGGTGTACTGGGCTGGGGCGGGAAGGTGGCGCCGGATATACCGGGCCGTGGCGACTTGCCCCTTGAGCACGAGCCTGCCCAACTCTAACCTGGTTGCATGCTCCCCGTAGCCCGACCAGTGCGGGGAGTGATAACCCGCACTGGGCTGTTGGCGAACCGGGACAGGAAGGCCTTCCCCAAACTGCTGCCACAAAGTGGAAGTACAGAATCATCTAGAATGTCATTGTATGCTGTACGTTAAGATTTCCCTTCACTGGAACCAAAGGGCTTTGCCCGAACCATGAAAACAGCCCCATTATTCCTCCTCCACCAAACTTTACAGTTGGCACTATGAATTCGGCAGGTAGCATTCTCCTGTCATCCTCCAAACCCAGATTCGTCGTTGAACTGTAGATGGTGAAGTTCTATTCTTCTGATTCTATCAATTCTATCCTCCTGATTCCTCCTTACAAGCAAAAATTAAAGCAGGAAGCACCAGTGACTTGGTCTATAAAAAATTGGTCAGATGAAGCAGATGCTAAACACAGGACTGTTTTGCTATCACAGACTGGAACATGTTCCGGGATTCTTCCGATGGCATTGAGGAGACACCCACATCAGTCACTGACTTTATCAATAAGTGCATCGAGATGTCGTCCCCGTAGTGACTGTGCGTACATACCTCAACCAGAAGCCATGGATTACAGGCAACATTCGCACTGAGCTAAAGGTGAGAGCTGCCGCTTTCAAGGTCGCACTCTAACCCGGAAGCTTATAAGAAATCCTGCTATGCCCCTCCGACAAACCATCAAACAGACAAAGCGTCAATACAGGGCTAAGATTGAATCGTACTACACCGGCTCCGACGCTCGTCTTATGTGGCAGGGCTTGCAAACTTTTTTCAGACTACAAAGGGAAGGCACAGCCGCAAGCTGCTGACACTAGCACTACCCCACAAGCTAAATCACTTCAATGCTCGCTTCGAGGCAAGCAACATTGAGGCATGCATGAGAGCATCAGCTGTTCCGGACGACTGTATGATCACGCTCTCCGTAGCCGACGTGAGTAAGACCTTTAAACAGGTCAACATTCACAAGATCGGGGCCAGACGGATTACCAGGATGTGCTGACCACACTGGCAGGTGTCTTCACTGACATTTCAACATGTCCATGATTGAGTCTGTAAACCAACATGTTTCAAGCAGACCACCATAGTCCCTGTGCCCAAGAACACGAAGGCAACGTGCCTAAAGGACTACAGACCCGCAGCCTCACGTCTGTAGCCATGAAGTGCTTTGAAAGGCTGGTAATGGCTCACATCAACACATTATCCCAGAAACCCTAGACCACTCCAATTTGCATACGCCCAAACAGATCCACAGATGATGCAATCTCTATTGCACTCCACACTGTCCTTTCCCACCTGGACAAAAGGAACACCTACTGTATGTGAGAATGCTATTCATTGACTACATTGTGGTCCCGTGTGGCTCAGTTTGGTAGAGCATGGCGCTTGCAACGCCAGGGTTGTGGGTTCATTCCCCACGGGGGGACCAGGATGAATATGTATGAACTTTCCAATTTGTAAGTCGCTCTGGATAAGACGCGTCTGCTAATGACTTAAATGTAAATGTAAATGTACAGCTCAGCGTTCAACACAATAGTACCCTCAAAGCTCATCACTAAGCTAAGTCCTGGGACTAAACACCTCCGTCTGCAACTGGATCCTGGACTTCCTGACGGGCCACCCCCAGGTGGTGAGGGTAGGTAGCAACACTTCTGCCACACTGATCCTCACCATGGAGCCCCCCAGTTGGTGCGTGCTCAGTCCCCTCCTGTACTCCCTGTTCACCCACAACCGCATGGCCAGGCACGACTCCAGCACCATCATTAAGTTGCAGACGACAAAACAGTGGTAGGCCTGATCACCGAAATGACGAGACAGCCTATAGGGATGAGGTCAGAGACCTGGCCGGGTGGTGCCAGAATAACAACTTATCCCTCAACGTAACCAAGACTAAGGAGATGATTGTTGACTACAGGAAAAGGAGGACGAGCACGCCCCCATTCTCGCTTCGACGGGGCTGTGTGGGGCAGGTTGAGAGCTTCAAGTTCCTTGGTGTCCACATCAACAAACTAGAATGGTCCAAACACACCAAGACAGTCGTGAAGAGAGCACGACAAAGTCTATTCCCCCTCAGGAAACTAAAAGATTTGGCATTGGTCCTGAGATCCTCAAAGTTCTACAGCTGCAACATTGAGAGCACCTGACTGGTTGCATCACTGCCTGGTACGGCAATTGCTCGGCCTCCGACCGCAAGGCACTACAGAGGGTAGTGCGTATGGTCCAGTACATCACTGGGGCTTAGCTG
>NC_036858.1:65957247-65970609 GCF_002910315.2 Salvelinus sp. IW2-2015 | reverse complement strand
ACTGGTGGTACCGGGCTGAGGGCACGCACCTCAGGGCGAGTGCGGGGAGAAGGAACAGTGCGTACAGGGCTCTGGAGACGCACAGGAGGCTTGGTGCGTGGTGCCGGAACTGGAGGTACTGGGCTGGAGACACGCACCACAGGGAGAGTGCGTGGAGGAGGAACAGGGCTCTGGAGACGCACTGGAAGCCTGGTGCATGGTGTAGGCACTGGTGGTACTGGGCTGGGGCGGGAAGGTGGCGCCGGATATACCGGGCCGTGCAGGCGTACTTGCTCCCTTGAGCACCGAGCCTGCCCAACCTTACCTGGTTGCATGCTCCCCGTAGCCCGACCAGTGCGGGGAGGTGGAATAACCCGCACTGGGCTGTGTTGGCGAACCGGGGACAGGAAAGGGCCTTCCCCAAACTGCTGCCACAAAGTTGGAAGTACAGAATCATCTAGAATGTCATTGTATGCTGTAACGTTAAGATTTCCCTTCACTGGAACCAAAGGGCTTTGCCCGAACCATGAAAAACAGCCCCATTATTCCTCCTCCACCAAACTTTACAGTTGGCACTATGCATTCGGGCAGGTAGCATTCTCCTGTCATCCTCCAAACCCAGATTCGTCCGTTGAACTGTAAGATGGTGAAGTTCTATTCTTCTGATTCTATCAATTCTATCCTCCTGATTCCTCCTTACAAGCAAAAATTAAAGCAGGAAGCACCAGTGACTTGGTCTATAAAAAATTGGTCAGATGAAGCAGATGCTAAACTACAGGACTGTTTTGCTATCACAGACTGGAACATGTTCCGGGATTCTTCCGATGGCATTGAGGAGTACACCACATCAGTCACTGACTTTATCAATAAGTGCATCGAGGATGTCGTCCCCGTAGTGACTGTGCGTACATACCTCAACCAGAAGCCATGGATTACAGGCAACATTCGCACTGAGCTAAAGGTGAGAGCTGCCGCTTTCAAGGTGCGGGACTCTAACCCGGAAGCTTATAAGAAATCCTGCTATGCCCTCCGACAAACCATCAAACAGACAAAGCGTCAATACAGGGCTAAGATTGAATCGTACTACACCGGCTCCGACGCTCGTCTTATGTGGCAGGGCTTGCAAACTTTTTTCAGACTACAAAGGGAAGCACAGCCGCAAGCTGCCCAGTGACACTAGCCTACCACACAAGCTAAATCACTTCAATGCTCGCTTCGAGGCAAGCAACATTGAGGCATGCATGAGAGCATCAGCTGTTCCGGACGACTGTATGATCACGCTCTCCGTAGCCGACGTGAGTAAGACCTTTAAACAGGTCAACATTCACAAGAATCGGGGCCAGACGGATTACCAGGATGTGCTGACCAACTGGCAGGTGTCTTCACTGACATTTTCAACATGTCCATGATTGAGTCTGTAARACCAACATGTTTCAAGCAGACCACCATAGTCCCTGTGCCCAAGAACACGAAGGCAACGTGCCTAAAGGACTACAGACCCGCAGCACTCACGTCTGTAGCCATGAAGTGCTTTGAAAGGCTGGTAATGGCTCACATCAACACCATTATCCCAGAAACCCTAGACCCACTCCAATTTGCATACCGCCCAAACAGATCCACAGATGATGCAATCTCTATTGCACTCCACACTGTCCTTTCCCACCTGGACAAAAGGAACACCTACTGTATGTGAGAATGCTATTCATTGACTACATTGTGGTCCCGTGTGGCTCAGTTGGTAGAGCATGGCGCTTGCAACGCCAGGGTTGTGGGTTCATTCCCCACGGGGGGACCAGGATGAATATGTATGAACTTTCCAATTTGTAAGTCGCTCTGGATAAGAGCGTCTGCTAAATGACTTAAATGTAAATGTAAATGTACAGCTCAGCGTTCAACACAATAGTACCCTCAAAGCTCATCACTAAGCTAAGGATCCTAGGACTAAACACCTCCGTCTGCAACTGGATCCTGGACTTCCTGACGGGCCACCCCCAGGTGGTGAGGGTAGGTAGCAACACTTCTGCCACACTGATCCTCAACACTGGAGCCCCCCAGTGGTGCGTGCTCAGTCCCCTCCTGTACTCCCTGTTCACCCACAACCGCATGGCCAGGCACGACTCCAGCACCATCATTAAGTTTGCAGACGACAAAACAGTGGTAGGCCTGATCACCGAAAATGACGAGACAGCCTATAGGGATGAGGTCAGAGACCTGGCCGGGTGGTGCCAGAATAACAACTTATCCCTCAACGTAACCAAGACTAAGGAGATGATTGTTGACTACAGGAAAAGGAGGACCGAGCACGCCCCCATTCTCGTCGACGGGGCTGTAGTGGGGCAGGTTGAGAGCTTCAAGTTCCTTGGTGTCCACATCAACAAACTAGAATGGTCCAAACACACCAAGACAGTCGTGAAGAGAGCACGACAAAGTCTATTCCCCCTCAGGAAACTAAAAAGATTTGGCATTGGTCCTGAGATCCTCAAAAGGTTCTACAGCTGCAACATTGAGAGCATCCTGACTGGTTGCATCACTGCCTGGTACGGCAATTGCTCGGCCTCCGACCGCAAGGCACTACAGAGGGTAGTGCGTATGGTCCAGTACATCACTGGGGCTAAGCTGCCTCAGGACCTCTACACCAGGCGGTGTCAGAGGAAGGCCCTAAAAATTGTCAAAGACCTCAGCCACCCCAGTCATAGACTGTTCTCTCTACTACCGCATGGCAAGCGGTACCGGAGTGCCAAGTCTAGGACAAAACGGCTTCTCAACAGTTTTTACGCCCAAGCCATAAGACTCCTGAACAGGTAATCAAATGGCTACCCGGACTATTTGCATTGTGTGCTCCCCCCAACCCCTCTTTTACGCTGCTGCTACTCTCTGTTTATCATATATGCGTAGTCACTTTAACGATACATTCATGTACATACTACCTAATTTTGCCCGACCAACCAGTGCCCCCGCACATTGGCTAACCGGGCTATCTGCATTGTGTCCCACCCACCAACCCCTCTTTTACGCTACTGCTACTCTCTGTTTATCATATATGCATAGTCACTTTAACCATATCTACATGTACATACTACCTCAATCAGCACGACTAACCGGTGCCTGTATGTAGCCTCGCTACTGTTATAGCCTCGCTACTGTTATAGCCTCGCTACTGTATATAGCCTCGCTACTGTTATTTTTCACTGTCTTTTTACTGTTGTTTTTATTTCTTTACTTAGCTATTGTTCACCTAATACCTTTTTTTGCGCTGTTGGTTTTAGCCTGTAAGTAAGCATTTCACTGTAAGGTCTACACCTGTTGTTTTCGGCGCACGTGACAAATAAACTTTGATTTGATTTGATGATTCATCACTCCAGAGAATGCGTTTCCACTGCTCCAGAGTTCAATGGCGGGGAGCTTTACACCACACCAGCCGATGCTTGGCATTGATCTATAGACTGCTCGGCCATGGACACCCATTTAATGAAGCTCCTGGTGAGCAGTTCTGGTACTGACGTTGCTTCCAGAGGCAGTTTGGAACTCGGAAGTGAGTGTTGCACCCGAGGACAGACGATTTTTATGCCCTTCAGCACTCGGCGGTCCTGTTTTGTGAGCTTGTGGGGCCTACCACTTCACAGCTGAGCCTTTGTTGTTCCTAGACGTTTCCACTTCACAATAACAGCACTTACAGTTGACCGGGGCAGCTCTAGTAGGGCAGACATTTAAGGACTTGTTGGAAAGGTGGCATCCTATGACGGTGCCATGTTGAAAGTCACTGAGCTCTTCAGTAAGGCCAATCTACTGTCAATTAAGATTGCATGGCTGTGTGCTCGATTTTATACACCTGTCAGCAATGGGTGTGGCTGAAATAGCCGAATCCATTGATTTGAAAGGGTGTCTAAATACTTTTGTATATATAGTGTATTTATCCAGTGTTCAGATTGTTTTTACAACATTTACACAACATTATTATAACCTTACTGAGTTCAGATGAAAACATAGTTGTCACGACTTCCGCCGAAGTTGGTCCCTCTCCTTGTTCGTTCGGCGGTCGATGTCACCGGCTTTCTAGTCACCACCGATCCATGTTTCATTTTTGTTTTGTTTTGTCTTCATTGTACACACCTGGTTTCCATTCCATAATCATGTTCCCTCTGGCTTCCCCTTTTGTTTTGTGCGTGATTGTTTTTGTCAAGTGGTTCCGTGTACGTGTTCTGGATTGTTTATGTTTATCCTTGTTGGATTATTGTTGATATTGAGTAAATATCGTGGCTTTACTCATACCTGTGTCCTGCGCCTGACTCCGCTTTATTCCATTCACCTGGAACACTGACAGAATCACACACCTAAAGAATGGAGTCAGCAGGTGCACCCAGCCATCCGCTACCTGTGGAGGAGCGCGTCCAGCAGCATGCGACTATGTTGCAGAGTCTCGGTACTGCCATGGATTGCGTGTGGCAAACTACGGAGAGATGGGAGAGAGGGGGTTTTTCAGCAACCCCATCATCACCCCAGCTCCCACAACAACCTCCCTCGATGTACACCCCTCCTTCACCAGCATCCAGTGGAATTCGGCTATCGCTCCCGGGGGTATATGACGGAATGGCTGCCGGGTGCCAGGGGTTCCTTCTCCAGCTGGAGCTCTACCTGGCGACCGTTCGGCCGGCTCCTTCGGGATGCGAGAGTGTCCAACGACGATTATGAAGATTTCACCCGCCGCTGCCGGGCGGTTTTCGATCATCCACCTGAAGGGAGAGCGGCGGGGGAACGACTATATCATCTCAGACAGGGGATGAGGAGCGCACAAGAGTTCGCGCTGGACTTTCGCWCTCTGGCCACCGGCGCGGGATGGAATGAGCGGGCCCTGATCGAACACTGCAGGTGTAGTTTACGTGAGGACGTTCGCAGGGAGCTAGCCTGCAGAGACACCACCCTTAAGCTTGACGAGCTTAACGTCCCGCGGACATCCGGATCGGGGTCCGTCAGTTCCATCCCCCAGCACTTCCGATCCAACGCCGATGGAGCTGGGAGGTGCTGCAATGAGGGGGACCGGAGGGGGGACCATTCCCTGCACCATCTGTGGCCGCAGAGGGCACACTGCTGGTCGGTGCTGGGGAGGTTCCCCAGGGAGTCGAGGTAGCAGGCGGAGCACTGGTGGATCATCCCAGGTGAGTAGGCACCCGACTCACCCAGAGCTCCTTGTTGCGCACATGTGGTTGTTTATAGAATTTCCTGAGCTTTCCCCGCATTCCCAGCATAAGGCGCTAGTCGTTCAGGCGCGGCTGGGAACTTTATTGACCGTTCCTTTGCACGTAGATTAGGGATCCCTATTGTTCCTGTTGATGTTCCCTTCCCTGTACATGCCTTAGATAGTCGTCCTTTGGGGTCGGGGCTAATTAGGGAGGTCACAGCTCCACTCTGTATGATAACGCAGGAGGGTCATGAGGAGAGAATTAGTCTCTTTCTGATCGACTCTCCTGCGTTTCCTGTTGTGAAACGCATTTGGTTGGCCTCAAATGAACCCACTATTTCGTGGCAACAGAGGGCTCTCAAGGGATGGTCCCGTCAGTGCTCAGGGAGGTGTGTAGGTGTTTCCTTAGGTGCAACTACGGTGGAAAGTCCAAACCAGGTCGCCGCCATGCACATTCCCCCCGAATATGCCTATTTGGCACTCGCCTTCTGTAAAAAGAAGGCGACTCAATTACCACCCCATTGACGGGGGGATTGTGTGATAAATCTCTTGGTAGACGCAGACGCAGCAGCTTCCTCTGTCACAGGAGGAGACGGCGGCTATGGAAACATATGTCACCGAATCTCTGGGACAGGGATACATTCGGCCTTCCATTTCACCTGCCTCCTCGAGTTTTTTTTTTTTTTGAAGAAGGATAGAAGTTTAAGCCCGTGTATTGACTATCGAGGTCTTAATCAGATCACGGTAAAGTACAGTTACCCGCTACCTCTCATAGCCAGTGTGACAGAGTCATTGCACAGGGCGCGCTTCTTCACAAAATTGGATCTCAGGAGCGCTTACAACCTGGTGCATATCCGGGCGGCGGATGAGTGGAAGACGGCATTTAGTACCACTTCTGGGCACTATGAGTTCCTCGTCATGCCGTACGGGTTGATGAATGCTCCATCAGTCTTCCAATCCTTTGTAGATTAGATTTTCAGGGACCTGCACGGGCAGGGTGTGGTGGTGTATATAGATGGCATTCTGATATTCTCCGCTACACGTGCCGAGCATGTGTCCCTGGTACGCAGGGTGCTTGGTCGACTGTTGGAGCATGACCTGTACGTCAAGGCTGAAAAATGTCTGTTCTTCCAACAGTCCGTCTCCTTTCTAGGGTACGGCCTTTCCGCGTCGGGTGGAGATGGAGAGTGACCGCATTGCAGCCGTACGTAATTGGCCATCTCCAACCACGGTAAAGGAGGTGCAGCGGTTCTTAAGGTTTACCAACTACTACCGGAGGTTTATCCGGTGCTTTGGTCAGATCACGGCTCCCATTACCTCCTTGCTGAAGGGGGGACTGGTGTGACTGCAGTGGTCAGCTGGGGCGGACAGGGCTTTTAGTCACCTGAAGGCTATGTTTCCCTCGGCTCCCGTGCTGGCTCATCCTGATCCCTCCTTGGCCTTCATAGTAGAGGTAGACGCGTCCGAGGCTGGGATAGGAGCTGTGCTGTCTCAGCGCTCGGGTACGCCACTAAAGCTCCGAGCGAAACTATGATGTGGGGGACCGGGAGCTGTTGGCTGTTGTCGGAGCTCTGAAGGCGTGGAGACATTGGCTTGAGGGGGCTAGACACCCTTTCCTCATTTGGACTGACCACCGCAATCTGGAGTACATCCGGGTGGCGAGGAGACTGAACCCTTTTCACCCGCTTTGTTTTCACCCTATCATACAGACCAGGTTCCCAGAACGTGAAGGCAGATGCGCTGTCCCGGATGTATGACACAGAGGAGCGGTCCGCGGATCCCACTCCCATAATTCCGGCTTCTTGCCTGGTGGCACCGGTGGTATGGGAGGTGGATACAGACATCGAGCAGGCGTCACGTACAGAGCCCACTCCCGCACAGTGTCCAGTTGGGCGTCTGTACGTTCCGTCTGATGTCTGCGATCGTTTGATCTGTTGGGCCCACACGTTACCCTCCTCTGGTCATCCTGGCATCGGTCGGACAGTGCGCTGTCTTACTGGGAAGTTTTGTATGGTGGCCCACGTTAGTGGCCCACGTTAGCTAAGGACGTGAGGGTTTATGTTTCCTCCTGCTCGGTGTGCGCCCAGTGCAAGGCACCCAGACACCTGCCCAGAGGGAAATTACAACCCCTTCCCGTTCCACAACGGCCGTGGTCACACCTATCAGTGGATTTCGTGACGGATCTTCCCCCGTCACGGGGTAACACCACGATCCTGGTTGTTGTGGATCGGTTTTCTAAGTCCTGCCGTCTCCTTCCTTTGCCCGGTCTCCCTACGGCTCTACACACTGCTTTTCAGTGTGTGCTAGGTTATCAGCCGGTCCTGGCACCGTGGCATCAGAGCCAGATCGAGGCTCCTGCGGTGGATGAATGGTTTCGGCACTCGGAGGAGACATGGGACGCTGCCCATGTGCGGCTACAGTGGGCCATCAGGCGACAGAAGGCGAGTGCCGACCGCCACCGCAGTGAGGACCGGGTCTGGCTCTCGACCCGAAACCTACCCCTTTGCCTGCCCTGCCGGGTCCGCGGTTTGTGTGGCCATTTAAAGTCCTGAGGAGACTGAACGAGATTTGTTATAGGTTACAACTCCCCCCTGATTATCGTATTAACCCCTCGGTCCATGTGTCTCTCCTCAGGCCGGTGGTGGCTGGTCCTCTCCAGCAGTCTGAGGTGCGGAGAACCTCCACATTCAGCGAGTTGTTATACATGTATCCAATTCCCTGTGATGGTGTCCAGCCTGTGATGGTGTTCAGCTTGACTTTAATTTGGCTGAGAGACACACAGTAGTAGTGGTCACAGGAGGCACCAGGCACGTGGTCCTACAGCCCCCTGCTGAACATGTACTGTACTATCCTCTGGCTGCCCAGAGATTAGAGGGGGGGTAGAGGAGAGAGAGCGTAATATGAGAGACGGAGAGAGATGGATAGAATAGAGAGAGAGGGGGGGGGAGCGAGAGGTGGACGGACGGACGTAGTCATAGCTTTCAGAGCATTACATATTCATGCATATGGATTTGAGCTCATCCATTAGTAAACCATCTGGACTGGATTTGTGCCCCAGCCAGAGACCACTGAGCACAGCTACTGCATAGCACTGCTTCTGTTCTGACTGGAGCAGATGGCATCAGGAGAGGGCACGGAACACACACACACATTGACTAAGGCTACATCTTCTTCTCACACACATATGCATACACCTACACACAGATTTACATCATCAGCAAAAAGTAACGATAACAAGTACACACACAGCCTACACCATGTCTATTCATACACTGACACAGACGCACACACGGTATGCATCCTATTGGGGTAAAGTGTCAGCCAGTTCTGTGTAAGCTAGAGACATGGGCAAGCCAGCGGACTCTCATTTGGGTTGAAATGTGGTTGGCTGCTCCCTCTGCACATTACTGTAAGAATAGGAATACTGTGATGGTTGGACCTGCGGCCATATTGAGTGAACCCATAGGAGTAAATCAAGGAAGAAAAGAAGAAATGTCACTGACGTCTGTCATTCCCTTCTGTTCCTCTAGGTCCTGCTGTAACTCATTCTAGATCCGTTTACACTGACTGTCTGTCACTGACTGTTGTCATTCCTCTGTGTTCCTCTAGGATCCTGCTGTAACTCATTCTAGATCTGTTACACTGACTGTCTGTCACTGACTCTGTCTGTCATTCCCTCTGTGTCCTCAGGATCCTGCCTGTAACTCATTCTAGATCTGTTACACTGACTGTCTGTCACTGACTGTCTGTCATTCCCTCTGTGTCCTCTAGGATCCTGCTGTAACTCATTCTAGATCTGTTACACTGACTGTCTGTCAATGACTGTCTGTCATTTCCTCTGTGTCCTCTAGGACCTGCTGTAACTCATTCTAGATCTGTTACACTGACTGTCTGTCACTGACTGTCTGTCATTCCCTCTGTGTCCTCTAGGATCCTGCTGTAACTCATTCTAGATCTGTTACACTGACTGTTGTCACTGACTGTCTGTCATTCCCTCTGTTCCTCTAGGATCCTGCTGTACTCATTCTAGATCTGTGGTACACTGACTGTCTAGTCACTGACTGTCTGTCATTCCCTCTGTGTCCTCTAGGATCCTGCTGTAACTCATTCTAGATCTGTTACACTGACTGTCTGTCACTGACTGTCTGTCATTCCCTCTGTGTCCTCTAGAATCRTGCTGTAACTCATTCTAGATCTGTTACACTGACTGTCTGTCTCTGTCTGTCATTTCCTCTGTGTCCTCTAGGTGGCTCATCTACCTGCTGCTACTGATTCTAGATCTGGTGATCTGTCTGGCGGCTTGCCTGGGCCTAGCCAAACAGTCTCGCTGGCTGCTGACAACGTGAGTAGCCTACCGCCCCTGTTACTGTTCTGTCCCTGTTCTGACCTTGTTATTGTTCTGTCCCTGTTACTGTCCTGTCCCTGTTACTGTTCTGTCACTGTTCTGTCCCTGTTACTGTTCTGTTACTGTTCTGTCCCTGTTCTGTTACTGTTCGGTCCCTGCTACTGTTCTGCCCTTGTTACTTCTGTTACTTTTCTGTTACAGTTCTGTCCATGTTACCGTTCTGTCCCTGTTAGTGTTCTGTCCCTGTTACTTCTGTTAATTTTCTGTTACTGTTCTGTCCCTGTTACTGCTCTGTTACTGTTACGTCCCTGTTACTATTCTGTCCCTTTCACTGTTCTGTTCCTGTTCAATTCCTATTCTGTCCCTATTCTGTTACTGTTACTGTTCTATCCCTGTTACTGTTCTGCCCCTGTTAATGTTCTATCCCTGTTACCGTTCTGTCCCTGTTACTGTTCTGTCCCTGTTACTTCTGTTACTTTTATGTTACTGTTTTGTCCCTGTTAATGTTCTATCCCTGTTACAGTTCTGTCCCTGTTACTTCTGTTACTTTTATGTTACTGTTCTGTCCCTGTTAATGTTCTATCCCTGTTACAGTTCTGTCCCTGTTACCGTTCTGTCCCTGTTACTGTTCTGTCCCTGTTACTTTTATGTTACTGTTTCGTCCCTGTTACTGCTCTGTTACTGTTCTGTCCCTGTTACTGTTCTGTCCCTGTTACTATTCCTATTCTGTCCCTGTTCTGTTACTGTCCTATCCCTGTTACTGTCCTATCCCTGTTACTGCTCTGTTACTGTTACTGCTCTGTTACTGTTACTGGTCTGCTACTGTTCTGCACCTGTTACTGTTCTGTCCCTTTTACTGTTTCTGTTCCTGTTCTATTCCTATTCTGTCCCTGTTCTGTTACTGTTCTATCCCTGTTAAATCTTTCTGTCCATGTTACTGTTCTGTCCCTGTTACTTATTTTACTTTTCTATTCCTATTCTGTCCCTGTTCTGTTACTGTCCTATCCCTGTTACTGTTCCTATCCGCTGTTACTGTTCTGTCCATGTTACCATCGGTCCCTGTTACAGTTCTGTCCCTATTACTGTTCTATCCCTGTTACTTCTGTTACTGTTACTTGTTCAGTCCCTGTTACTGTTCTGTCCCTGTTACTGTTCTGTCTCTGTTCTATCCCTGTTACTGTTTGCCCCTGTTACTGTTCTGTCTCTGTTACTTTCCTATCCCTGTTACTGTTCTGACCCTGTAACAGTTCTGACCCTGTTACTGTTCTGTTACTGTTCTGCTACTGTTCTATTCTTGTTACTGTTCTGTCCCTGTTACTGTTCTGTCCATGTTACTGTTCTATCACTGTTACTGTTCTGTCTCTGTTACTGTTCTGCTACTGTTCTATTCTTGTCACTATTCTGTCCTTGTTCTGTTACTGTTCAGTCCCTGTTACTGTTCTATCACTGTTACTGTTCTGTCTCTGTTACTGTTCTGCTACTGTTTCATTCTTGTCACTATTCTGTCCTTGTTCTGTTACTGTTCTGTCCGTGTTACAGTTCTGCCCCTGTTACTGCTCTGTTACTGTTACTGTTCAGTCCCTGTTACTGGTCTGCTACTGGTCTGTTACTGTTCTGTCCTTTTACTGCTCTGTTCCTGTTCTAATCCTATTCTGTCCCTGTTCTGTTACTGTTCTACCCTGTTACTCTTCTGTCCATGTTACTGTTCTGTCCCTGTTACTCTTCTGTCCTGTTACTTCTTTTACTTTTATGTTACTGTTCTGTCCCTGTTACTGCTCTGTTACTGTTACTGTTAGTCCCTGTTACTGTTCTACCCTGTTACAGTTCTGTCCCTGTCACCGTTCTGTCCCGGTTACTGTTCTGTCCCTGTTACTTCTGTTACTTTTCTGTTACAGTTCTGTTACCGTTCTGTTACTGTTCTGTCCCTGTTACTTCTGTTACTTTTTCTGTCACTGTTCTGTCCCTGTTACTGCTCTGTTACTGTTACTGTTCAGTCCCTGTTACTGTTCTGTTTCTGTTACTGTTCTGTCCCTATTACTTCTGTTACTGTTCTGTTACTGTTCTGTCCCTGTTACTGCTCTGTTACTGTTACTGTTCTGCCCCTGTTACTGTTCTGTCCCTGTTACTGCTTCTGTTACTGTTACTGTTCTGCCCCTGTTCTGTTTGCCCCTGTTACTGTTCTGCCCCTGTTACTGTTCTGCCCCTGTTACTGTTCTGCCCTGTTACTGTTCTGTTACTGTTACTGTTCTGTTACTGTTCTGCCCCTGTTACTGTTCTGCCTGTTACTGTTCTGTTACTGTTCTGCCCTGTTACTGTTCTGTTCAATTCTTTAAAGTATTGTTTGGGCTGTCGTGGAATTGGCTGCTTGGAGATTTGCCATGCCCATTTCCAAGAACCATACATTTGTGGTTGATTGAATTGACTTGTAGTCATGCCATAACTGCCATTTCAAGAACCACCCAGACTTCCTAGAGCGTTAATATACCTGTAGCAAGTTACCACTTGACCTGTTTTGTCAAGCAGCATGACCAGGTGAACTGGGGACAGCAAGGAGTCATCAGGCCAGGTTGTCCTGGGGCATGATCCTAGGGCTCAGGTCCTCCGAGAGAGAGAGAGAAGAAAGAATGAAAGAAAGAATGAAAAAAGAATGAAAGAAAGAATGAAAGAAGAAGGAAGAAAGAATGAAAAGAAAGAATGAAAGAATGAAAGAAAGAATGAAAGAATGAAAGAAAGAAAGGAAAGAAAGAAAGAAAGAAAGAAAGAAAGAAAGAAAGAAAAAGAGAGAGAGAGCATACTTAAATTCACACAGGACACCGGATAGACCGGAGAAATACTCCAGATAAAACAGACTGACTCTAGCCCCCCGACACATAAACTACTGGAGCATAAATACTAGAGTCTGAGACAGGAGGGTCAGGAGACACTGTGGCCCTGTCCGACGATACCCCCGGACAGGGCCAAACAGACAGGATATAACCCTGCCCACTTTGAAAAAAAGAACAGCCCCCACACCACTAGAGGGATATCTCCAACCATCAACTTACCATCCTGAGACAAGGCCGAGTATAGCCCACGAAGATCTCCCCCACCGCACAACCCAAAGGGGGGTGCCAAATAAATGAAGGTTTCCAGTGCTGTAGGAGCTGTATCTACTACGTTTGTTAGGGACAAACTGGATCGTTCAGAATTCCAATGTGGCAATTGTTTGCTTGTCGATGATTATAGGCTTGAGGTGGCTTCCTTGATCACGCAGGTCGCCAGCCTACGTAAGAAAATGGGGGAAACACAGAGTGGAGTGTTTACCTTTTCTACGCCTGTGGCTGAATGGCGTTCGTGCATGTTGGATGCATCTCCGTCTTGTCGTTATCCGACTGGCCGGTGTTGGCTGGAGTTCGTTCACCAGGGGAGCCATCTCCTGCCTCTCCTTCCCCATCTGATAGTGGAGTCGAAGGAGCACAGCAAGAAGGAGCACAGCAATCGACGATGGTCGCATGTCACGAGCCGGGGAAGACATGCGGCCTCCCGCAAAGCTGTCTAGACTTCCAACGAGAGGCCCGGAGCAGATACAAACAACTAATAATTTCGCCACCCTGGAGCCTGATCTTCCTGCACCTTCGTCACTGGGGGGGTACCTGTGTCTGCGGCTATTGTGCTATTCAACTCCTTCCCCTACGATTTCGAAGTCGACGTCGGCAACCTTCCGTCCCTGCTCTGGATTGAGCGGGGCCTCTCCATCTGTTGGAGGCCTGCACCATCCTGTTGAAGCATGGGAGTGGGTGGATTTCCTCGTCTTTCTCGCCAGCTGTGATTTTGGGCAGCTCCATGGTAAGAAATGTGACTGTCCTGGTGCAAACACAATGCC
>NC_036858.1:65939077-65955158 GCF_002910315.2 Salvelinus sp. IW2-2015 | reverse complement strand
GGCTACTTTATGTTACTGTTCGTCCCTGGTTACTGCTCTGTTACTGTTCTGTCCCTGTTACTGGTTCTGTCCCCTGTTACTATTCCTATTCTGTCCTGTTCTGCTTAACTGTCCTATCCCTGTTACTTCCTATCCCTGTTACTGCTCTGTTACTGTTACTGCTCTGTTACTGTTACTGGTCTGCTACTGTTCTGCACCTGTTACTGTTCTGTCCCTTTTACTGTTCTGTTCCTGTTCTATTCCTATTCTGTCCCTGTTCTGTTACTGTTCTATCCCTGTTAATCTTCTGTCCATGTTACTGTTCTGTCCCTGTTACTTATTTTACTTTTCTATTCCTATTCTGTCCCTGTTCTGTTACTGTCCTATCCCTGTTACTGTCCTATCCCTGTTACTGTTCTGTCCATGTTACCATTCGGTCCCTGTTACAGTTCTGTCCCTATTACTGTTCTATCCCTGTTACTTCTGTTACTGTTACTGTTCAGTCCCTGTTACTGTTCTGTCCCTGTTACTGTTCTGTCTCTGTTCTATCCCTGTTACTGTTCTGCCCCTGTTACTGTTCTGTCTCTGTTACTTTCCTATCCCTGTTACTGTTCTGACCCTGTAACAGTTCTGACCCTGTTACTGTTCTGTTACTGTTCTGCTACTGTTCTATTCTTGTTACTGTTCTGTCCCTGTTACTGTTCTGTCCATGTTACTGTTCTATCACTGTTACTGTTCTGTCTCTGTTACTGTTCTGCTACTGTTCTATTCTTGTCACTATTCTGTCCTTGTTCTGTTACTGTTCAGTCCCTGTTACTGTTCTATCACTGTTACTGTTCTGTCTCTGTTACTGTTCTGCTACTGTTTCATTCTTGTCACTATTCTGTCCTTGTTCTGTTACTGTTCTGTCCGTGTTACAGTTCTGCCCCTGTTACTGTCTGTTACTGTTACTGTCAGTCCCTGTTACTGGTCTGCTACTGGTCTGTTACTGTTCTGTCCTTTTACTGCTCTGTTCCTGTTCTAATCCTATTCTGTCCCTGTTCTGTTACTGTTCTATCCCTGTTACTCTTCTGTCCATGTTACTGTTCTGTCCCTGTTACTCTTCTGTCCTGTTACTTCTTTTACTTTTATGTTACTGTTCTGTCCCTGTTACTGCTCTGTTACTGTTACTGTTCAGTCCCTGTTACGTTCTATCCCTGTTACAGTTCTGTCCCTGTCACCGTTCTGTCCCGGTTACTGTTCTTCCCTGTTACTTCTGTACTTTTCTGTTACAGTTCTGTTACCGTTCTGTTACTGTTCTGTCCCTGTTACTTCTGTTACTTTTCTGTCACGTTCTGTCCCTGTTACTGCTCTGTTACTGTTTACTGTTCAGTCCCTGTTACTGTTCTGTTTCTGTTACTGTTCTGTCCCTATTATCTTCTGTCTGACGTTCTGTCCCTGTTACTGCTCTGTTACTGTTACTGTTCTGCCCCTGTTACTGTTCTGCCCTGTTACTGCTCTGTTACTGTTACTGTTCTGGCCCCTGTTACTGTTCTGCCCCTGTTACTGTTCGCCCCTGTACTGTTCTGCCCCTGTTACTGTTCTGCCCCTGTTACTGTTCTTGACTGTTACTGTTCTTTACTGTTCTGCCCCTGTTACTGTTCTGCCCCTGTTACTGTTCTGTTACTGTTTCCCTTTAGTCTTCAATTCTTTAAAGTATTGTTTGGGCTGTCGTGGAATTGGCTCTTGGAGATTTGCCATGCCCATTTCCAAGAACCATACATTTGTGGTTGATTGAATTGACTTGTAGTCATGCCATAACTGCCATTTCAAGAACCACCCCAGACTTCCTAGAGCGTTAATATACTGTAGCAAGTTAACACTTGACCTGTTTGTCAAGCAGCATGACCAGGTGAACTGGGGACAGCAAGAGGTCATCAGGCCAGGTTGTCCTGGGGCATGAACCTAGGGCTCAGGTCCTCCGAGAGAGAGAGAAGAGAAAGAATGAAAGAAAGAATGAAAAGAAAGAATGAAAAAAAAGGAATGAAGAAGAATGAAAGAATGAAAGAAAGAAGAAAGAAAGAAAGAAAGAAAGAAAGAAAGAAAGAAAGGAAAGAAAGAAAGAAAGAAGAAAGAAAGAAAGAAAGAAAGAAAGAAAAAGAAGAAAGAAAGAAAGGAAAGAAAGAAAGAAAGAAAGAAAGAAAGAAAGAAAGAAAGAAAGAAAGAAAGAAAGAAAGAAAGAAAGAAAGAAAGAAAAAGAGAGAGAGAGCATACTTAAATTCACACAGGACACCGGATAAGACCGGAGAAATACTCCAGATAAAACAGACTGACTCTAGCCCCCCGACACATAAACTACTGGAGCATAAATACTAGAGTCTGAGACAGGAGGGGTCAGGAGACACTGTGGCCCTGTCCGACGATACCCCCGGACAGGGCCAAACAGACAGGATATAACCCTGCCCACTTTGAAAAAAAGAACAGCCCCCACACCACTAGAGGGATATCTCCAACCATCAACTTACCATCCTGAGACAAGGCCGAGTATAGCCCACGAAGATCTCCCCCACCGCACAACCCAAAGGGGGGTGCCAAATAAATGAAGGTTTCCAGTGCTGTAGGAGCTGTATCTACTACGTTTGTTAGGGACAAACTGGATCGTTCAGAATTCCAATGTGGCAATTGTTTGCTTGTCGATGATTATAGGCTTGAGGTGGCTTCCTTGATCACGCAGGTCGCCAGCCTACGTAAGAAACTGGGGGAAACACAGAGTGGAGTGTTTACCTTTTCTACGCCTGTGGCTGAATGGCGTTCGTGCATGTTGGATGCATCTCCGTCTTGTCGTTATCCGACTGGCCGGTGTTGGCTGGAGTTCGTTCACCAGGGGAGCCATCTCCTGCCTCTCCTCCCCATCTGATAGTGGAGTCGAAGGAGCACAGCAAGAAGGAGCACAGCAATCGACGATGGTCGCATGTCACGAGCCGGGGAAGACAGCGGCCTCCCGCAAAGCTGTCTAGACTTCCAACGAGAGGCCCGGAGCAGATACAAACAACTAATAATTTCGCCACCCTGGAGCCTGATCTTCCTGCACCTTCGTCACTGGGGGGGGTACCTGTGTCTGCGGCTATTGTGCCTATTCCAACTCCTTCCCCTACGATTTCGAAGTCGACGTCGGCAACCTTCCGTCCCTGCTCTGGATTGAGCGGGGCCTCTCCATCTGTTGGAGGCCTGCACCATCCTGTGAAGCATGGGAGTGGGTGGATTTCCTCGTCTTTCTCGCCAGCTGTGATTTTGGGCAGCTCCATGGTAAGAAATGTGACTGTCCCTGGTGCAAAAACAATGTCCTATCCCGGAGCTCGTGTAAATGACATTACTAAGCTGCTCCCGTATGTACTACACCAGGACATGGACATCGATTCCATCATAGTCCATGTGGGTTTTAATGACATTTTGAAGGGCAGCTTTGAACAGTTGAAACTGGATTTCAAAGAGCTGATTGACTCTGCTAGACACTAATAAAAGACCCATCATATCTGGTCCTGTGTCCTCTCTGAATTGTGGCATTGAATGTTTAGCAGGATTCTTTCTCTTCACAACTGGCTACATGATTATTGCAGTTCAATGGGTGTAACTTTTGTTGACAATTTCGATACCTTTTGTAAATAAAACACCTTTTATAAGGAGGATGGGATACACCCGAATCATTTGGGTTCATGGATCCTTTCATAGCATTATAAGTCTGTGTTGGAACAATGACTTATCAATGACCCAAGCCCAGCTCAGTTAATTCTGACCATTGTGTCGCTGAGTCATCATAATGCTTTAGCAAATGTACATTATACCAGGGGCATTGGTAGACACAATGTAAGTAACCTAATTGATGTCCCTCTGACTGCCCTGAATGGCTCTGCTGATCCTACAGCTATTGTATGTAGCAAGCATGTGCCTATGAAGCAGATGTATGCTGTTAGCACTGAGGCTGTGTGCCCTAGTAGGAAGTCCAGAAATGCACTTTGATGATACAGTGGTAGCAATACAAGGTTATAACATTTACAGAAAATACAGAAATGCCAGTGGTGGAGGTGTTGCTGTTTATATTCAGAACCACATTCCTGTAAAGATTAGAGAGGATCTCATGTTAACTACTGTTGAAGTAATATGGCTACAGGTTCATCTGCCTCACCTAAAGCCCATTCCTGTGGGAAGCTGCTATAGACCACCAAGTGCTTACAGTCAGTATCTGGATAACATGTGTGAAATGCTTAATTATTTATGTGATATCAACAGAGAGGTTTCATCATGCTGGCCACTCAAAAAAAGCTTCAAACTATAACCAGTGCCTGCAACCTGGTTCAGGTTATCAGTCAACCTACCAGGGTAGTTACAAACAGCACATTAATGAAATCATCAACATGCATTAATCACAACTTTACTAATGCTGCAGAAATGTGCTCGAAAGCAGTATCCAGATCCATCAGATGTAGTGATCACAATATAGTAGCCATATCTAGGAAAARCWAAGTTCCAAAGGCTGGGCCTAATGTAGTGTATAAGAGGTCATACAATAAGTTTTGTAGTGATTCCTGTGTTGTTGATGTAAAGAATATGTGTTAGTTTGTGATGTGTAATGAGGAGCAAACACATGTTGTACTTGACACATTTATGAAATTGCTTATTCCAGTTGCTAATAAGCATGCACCCATTAATGCAATGACTGTAGAAACTGTTAAATCCCTGTAGATTGATGAGGAATTGAAAACTTGTATGGTTGAGAGGGATGAGGCAAAATAAATTTCAAATAAGTCTGGCTGCACAACCGATTGGCAAACATACTGCAAATAGAGAAATCATGTAACTAAACTAAATAAATAAAAAAAAACTACACTATGAAACCAAAAATAAATTATATAAAGAATGATAGTAAAAAGCTTTAAAGCACCTTAAATGACATTTTGTGAAAAAAGTAAAACTTAGCTCCATCATTCATTGAATCAGATGGCTCATTCAACACAAAACCCACTGATATTGCCAACTGCTTTAATTATTTTTTTTATTGGCAAGATTAGCAAACTTAGGCATGACATGCCAGCAAGAAACGCTGACACTACACATCCAAGTATATCTGACATAATTATGAAAGACAAGCATTGTAATTTGGAATTGTGAGTGTGGAAAAATTATTGTTGTCTACCAACAATGACAAGCCACTGGGGTCTGACAGTTTGGATGGAAAATTACTGAGGATAATAGCGGATGATATTGCTACTCCTATTTGCCATATTTTCAATTCAAGCCTACTGGAAAGTGTGTGCCCCCAGACCTGGAGGGAAGCAAAAGTCATTCCGCTACCTAAGAATAGTAAAGCCCCTTCACTGGCTCAAATAGCCCACCAATCAGCCTGTGACCAACCCTTCGTAAAGTTTTGGGGAAAATTGTGTTTGCTCCCCATTACACACCGCAAACCAACAAATATTCTTTACATCAACAACACAGGAATCACTACAAAACTTATTGTATGACCTCTTATAGACTATATTAGGCCCAGCCTTTGGAACTTAGATTTTCCTAGATATGGCTACTATATTGTGATCACTACATCTGATAGATCTGGATACTGCTTTCAAGCACGTTTCTGCAGCATTAGTAAAGATGTGATTAATACATGTTTACTGCTTTAATTTTGCCAGACCCCAAGAAGCGTAGCTGCTGCTTTGGCAGGAGCTAATGGGGATCTATAATAAATACAAATACAAATACACACACATCATACACACTCAGCATATAGTAAGCATGTAACTCATCTTGGCCCTCTGTGCTCCCTGTCTCACCTTGTCATACTTTTTTGGTTACTACTTCATTCCATATGTGTTATTTCATGGTTTTGATCTCTTCACTAGTATTCTACAATGTTGAAAATAATACAAATAAGGTGTTCTAAAACTTTTGACCGGTAGTGTACGTAGACACACACAATGTATATGCACACAAACACACACGTTTTCACTGCACTACAAGATTGTGGTCACATGGTGATGATGTAATTTCCTGAAGGCATTAGTTCATAAGTGGAGAGGGGGTGGATTGGAGTGAGTGGGGGGTCGAGAGGGGCAGAGAAATGCATTTCCTATTGTCTGTCCATGGGGGATGGTTTGGAGGGAGCAGACAGGATGCATGTCTCATTGCCTGCATCATGAAGTCGTAAAGAGGCTGTTATCGACTGGAGGACAACAGAGATGATGCGCCCTGACATCTCTCCTCCTCTTCATATGCTGTTCACTACAGAGCTTTCGCCGTCTCCGAAGAGAGGACTTTTGAATGGCGAGGCAGAGTTAACAGCCCATACCTCACCATACGATATTATCACCTTACTGAGGGACCTCACCATACAATATTATCACCATACTGAGGGACCTCACCATACAATATTATCACCATACTGAGGGACCTCACCACACCATATTATCACCATACTGAGGGACCTCACCATACCATATTATCACCATACTGAGGGATCTCACCATACCATATTATCACCATACCGAGGGACCTCACCATACTATATTATCACCATACGAGGACCTCACCATACCATATTATCACCATACTGAGAGAAATCACCATACCAATATTATCACCATACTGAGGGACCTCACCAACTATATTATCACCATACTGAGGGACCTCACCATAACCATATTATCACTTACTGAGGGACCTCACCATACCTTATTTATCACCATACTGAGGGACCTCACCATACCTATTATCACCATACTGAGGGACTCACCACACCATATTATCACAATACGAGGACCTCACCAAACCGTATTATCACCATACTGTGGGACCTCACCATACCATATTATCACCATACTGAGGGACCTCACCAACCGTATTATCACCATACTGAGGGAACTCACCATACCATATTATCACCATACTGAGGGACCTCACCATACCATATTATCACCATACTGAGGGACCTCACCATACTATATTATCACCTTACTGAGGGACCTCACCATACATATTATCACCATACTGACGGACCTCACCACACCATATATATCACCATACTGAGGGACCTCACCATACCATATTATCACCATACTGAGGGATCTCACCATACAATATTATCACCATCCGAGGACCTCACCAACATATTATCATCTTACTGAGGGACCTCACCATGCCATATTATCACCATACTGAGGGACCTCACCATACCATATTATCACCAACTGAGAGACCTCACCATACAATATTATCACCATACTGAGGGACCTCACCATACTATATTATCACCATACGAGGGACCTCACCATACCATATTATCACCATACTGAGGGACCTCACCATACCATATTATCACCATACGAGGACCTCACACATACAATATCACCATACTGAGGGACCTCACCATACTATATTATCACCATACTGAGAGACCTCACCATACCATATTATCACTTACTGAGGTACCTCACCATACTTTATTATCACCATACTGAGGACCTCACCATACCTTATTATCACCATACTGAGGACCTCACCATACCATATTATCACCATACTGAGGGACCTCACCATACCTTATTATCACCATACCGAGGACCTCCACACCATATTATCAACATACTGAGGCACCTCACCATACCATATTATCACCATACTGAGGACCTCACCATACTATATTATCACCATACTGAGGGACCTCACCATACCTATTATCACCATACTGAGGGACCTCACCATACCATATTATCACCATACTGAGGGACCTCACCATACCTTATATCACCATACTGAGGACCTCACTATACCATATTATCAACATACTGAGGCACCTCACCATACCATATTATCACCATACTGAGGACCTCACCAACTTTATTATCACCATACTGAGGGACCTCACCATACCTTATTATCACCATACTGAGGGACCTCACCATACCATATTATCACCATACTGAGGGACCTCACCAACGTATTATCACCATACTGAGGGACCTCACTAACACCATATTTATCAACATACTGAGGCACCTCACCATACCATATTATCACCATACTGAGGCACCTCACCATACCATATTATCACCATACTGAGGGACCTCACCAACCATTATCACCATACTGAGGGACCTCACCATACCATATTATCACCATACTGAGGGACCTCACCATACAATAACCATACTGAGGACCTCACCAACCATATTATCACTTACTGAGGGACCTCACCATACCTTATTATCACAATACTGAGTGACCTCACCATACCTTATTATCACCATACTGAGGACCTCACCATACCATATATCACCATACTGAGGGACCTATCCATACCATATATCACCATACTGAGGGACCTTACCATACCATATTATCACCATACTGAGGGACCTCACCATACCATATTATCACCATACTGAGGGAACTCACCGTACCTTATTATCACCATACTGAGGGATCTCACCATACCATATTATCACCATACTGAGGGACCTCACCATACCATATTATCACCATACTGAGGACCTCACCATACCAATTATCACCATACTGAGGGACCTCACCATACCATAGTATCACCATACTGAGGGACCTCACCATACCATATATTCACCATACTGAGGGACCTCACCATACCATATTATCACCATACTGAGGACCTCACCATACTATATTATCACCATACTGAGGGACCTCACCATACCAATTACCACCATACTGAGGCACCTTACCATACCATATTATCACCATACTGAGGATCTCACCATACTATATTATCACCGTACTGAGGGACCTCACCATACAATATTATCACCATACTGAGGGATCTCACCATACCAATTATCACCATACTGAGGGACCTCACCATACAATATTATCACCATACTGAGGGACCTCACCATACCATATTATCACCATACTGAGGGACTCACCATACCATATTATCACCATACTGAGGGACCTCACCATACCATATTATCACCATACTGAGGGACCTCACCATACCATATTATCACCATACTGAGGGACCTCACCATACTATATTATCACCATACTGAGGGATCTCACCACACCTTATTATCACCATACTGAGGGATCTCACCACACCTTATTATCACCATACTGAGGATCTCACCACACCTTATTATCACCATACTGAGGGACCTCACCATCTATCACCATACTGAGGACTCACCTACTATTATCACCATACTGAGGACCTCACCATACCATTTATCACCTACTGAGGGACCTCACCATACCATATTATCACCATACTGAGGGACCTCACCATACCATATTATCACCATACTGAGGACCCCATACCTGATTACCTACTGAGGACCTCACCATACCATATTATCACCATACTGAGGGACCTCACCATACCTTATTATCACCATACTGAGGGACCTCACCATACCATATTATCACCATACTGAGGGACCTCACCATACCATATTATCACCAACTGAGGGACCTCACCATACCTTATTATCACCATACTGAGGATCTCACCACACCTTATTATCACCATACTGAGGGACCTCACCATACCTTATTATCACCATACTGAGGACCTCACCATACCATATTATCACCATACTGAGGGACCTCACCATCCTTATATCACCATACTGAGGGACCTCACCATACCATATTATCACCATACTGAGGGACCGATATGATAGTTTTGTGATTCGATGCTATGATTTTATTACGATTTGATGTTCAAGATATTTCCCCATCACTAATGATGACATCATCATCTTTGATTATCACATCCTTGATGACTGCATACTTGATGACTACACTATGACTATAGCAATTTGAAGATTCTAATGTTTGTTGGCCAGGGTTATAATTATTATAGTGTGTTATAAACAGTGTAATAATACTATACCTTTTCTCTCTCTGTGACCCTGCAGTATGATGGTGTTGGGGTGCTGACGTTGATCCTGAGCTGGGCGTCTCTGGGAGCTGACCTGCCACTGCTGTGGTGAGGGAAATTTGACTCTGAGGCCTGCGTTCCAAATGGAACCCTATACCCCAGGGGTGTCAAACATACAGCCGGATCCTGCCATCCAGAGCTACCCTCTCCAACCCTAATCTAGAGCACCTGATTCTAAAAATGTGCTGGTTGATAAGCTGAACCAGGTTAGTTACAAATGGGTTTAAAGTGAAAACCTACAGGACGGTTGCTCTCCTGGAACAGGGTGGACTGAAAACCTACAAGACGGTAGCTCTCCAGGAACAGGGTTAGAGTGAAAACCTACAGGAGGATAGCTCTCCAGGAACAGGGTTAGAGTGAAAACCTACAGGAGGATAGCTCTCCAGGAACAGGTAGAGTGAAAACCTACAGGAGGGTAGCTCTCCAGGAACACTATTGGAGTGAAAACCTACAGGAGGGTAGCTCTCCAGGAACAGGTTGGTGTGAAAACCTACGGAGGGTAGCTCTCCAGGAACAGGGTTAGAGTGAAAACGCACCGAGATAGCTCTCCAGGAACAGGGTTAGAGTGAAAACGCACAGGAGGGTAGCTCTCCAGGAACACTATTGGAGTGAAAACCTACAGGAGGATAGCTCTCCAGGAACAGGGTTAGAGTGAAAACCTACAGGAGGGTAGCTCTCCAGGAACACTATTGGAGTGAAAACCTACAGGAGGATAGCTCTCCAGGAACAGGGTTGGTGTGAAAACCTACCGGAGGTAGCTCTCCAGGAACAGGGTTGGCGTGAAAACCTACAGGAGGGTAGCTCTCCAGGAACAGGGTTGGAGTGAAAACCTTCAGGAGGGGTAGCTCTCCAGGAACAGGGTTGGAGAAAAAAACCTTCAAGAAGGGGTAGCTCTCCAGGAACAGGGTTGGAGTGAAAACCTTCAAGAGGGGTAGCTCTCCAGGAACAGGGTTGGAGTGAAAACCTTCAAAGAGGGGGTAGCTCTCCAGGAACAGGGTTGGAGTGAAAACCTACAGGAGGGTAGCTCTCCAGGAACAGGGTTGGAGTGAAAACCTTCAAGAGGGGGTAGCTCTCCAGGAACAGGGTTGGAGTGAAAACCTTCAAGAGGGGGTAGCTCTCCAGGAACAGGGTTGGAGAGCCCTGATCTTGGGAATATGGCACCATTTTGAAACAACTCAGGACCATGTCCAACTGTTACTGTGCTAATCAATTCTCACCATGGCTGACAGCTAAGACAAATTGCTTTGGGGCCATAAGTGTTCACTCTCACTTTGAAAGTCTTCTTGTAGAGTGTGTGTGTGCGTCTATACTCTGTGCGTGCATGTGAGAGTCTGAGAGAAATCACATTGAATAGTTTTCCGGCAGAAATCCTTAGGGATATGGCTTTATATGTGCTCTGAATACGTATTCACAATGTGCTAGCATAAAGCCATATTGCTTTTACATAGACGAGTACTATTGCAAGTGCATAGTACTATCAAGATGGCGCCGACAGAGAGGGCTGCCTCGCTTCTAGTTCATAGCAAACTTTGCAGTATTTCGTTTTTTTATGTATTATTTCTTACATTGTTAGCCCAGAAAATGTTATGTGTTATTACATACAGCCAGGAAGAACTGTTGGATATCAGAGCGGTGGTAACAGCATTAGAACCAGGAATACATCTTTCCCGAAGTGGATCCTTTGTTCGCACCACCCAGAGCAATTGAACTGATTCCAGAGGCTGACCCAAAACAACGCCGGCAAAGGAGAGGTACTCGGAGCGGTTTTCTAGTCCGACTTAGGAGGCGCACACAGCACCCACCGCTTCCGAGTATATTACTCGCTAATGTTCAGTCCCTGGATAATAAAGTTGACGAGCTCAGGGCAAGGGTTTCTTTCCAGAGAGACATCATACAGGAACTCAAGTCCTTTTTTTCACCCAACCTAGAATAGCTCACAATCAAATGCCAACCGTATTATCTCCCAAAATAATTATCTTTGTTTATAGTCACGGCCGTGTATATCCCCCCGCAAGACTATACCACGACGGCCCTCAAGGAACTTCACTGGACTTTATTCAAACTGGAAACCATATACATTATCCTGATGCTGCATTTATTGTAGCTGGGGATTTTAACAAAGCAAATTTGAGGAAAAGGCTGCCTAAATTCTATCAGCATATCGATGCTAGTACTCGCGCTGCTTAAACACTCAACAATTGCTCCATTTTGCTCATCCTTTCTTATAGGCAGAAACTCCAACAGGAAGTACCGGTGCTAAGGACTATTCAACGCTGGTCTGACAAATCGGAATCCACACTTCAAGATTGTTTTGATTACGCGGACTGGGATATGTTCCAGGTAGCCTCCGAGAATAATATTGACGAATACACTGAGACGGTGACTGAGTTTATCAGGAAGTGTATAAGAGATGTTGTACCCACTGTGACTGTTAAAACCTACCCTAACCAGAGACTGTGGATAGATGGTAGCATTCGCGCAAAACTGAAAGCGCGAACCACCACATTTAACCATGGCAAGGTGACTGGGAATATGGCAGAATACAAACAGAGTAGTCATTCCCCCTGCAAGGCAATCAAACAGGCAAAACATCAGTATAGAGACAAAGTGGAGTTACAATTCAACGGCTCAGACACGAAACGTATGTGGCAGGGTCTACAGACAATCACGGACTACAAAAGGAAAACCAGCCACGTCGCGGACACCAACGTCTTGCTTCCGGACAAGCTAAACACGTTCTTTGCCCGCTTTGAGGATAACACAGTGCCACTGACGCGGCCCGCTACCAAGGACTGTGGGCTCTCCTTCTCCGTGGCCAACGTGAGTAAGACATTTAAGCGTGTTAACACTTGCCGGCCCAGACGGCATCACTAGCTGCGTCCTCAAATCATGTAAAGACCAGCTGGCTGGTGTGTTTACGGACATATTCAATCCCTCCCTATCCCAGTCTTCTGTCGCCACATACTTCAAGATGGCCACCATTGTTCCTGTGCCCAAGAATGCAAAGGTAACTGAGCTAAACGACTATCGCCCCGTAGCACTCACTTCCGTCATCATGATGTGCTTTGAGAGACTAGTCAAGGATCATATCACCTCCACCCTACCTGACACCCTAGACCCACTTCAATTTTCTTACCGCCCCAATAGATCCACAGACGATGCAATCGGCATCACACTGCCCACTGCCCTATTCCATCTGGACAAGAGGAATACCTATGTAAGAATGCTGTTTGTTGACTATAGCTTGGCATTCAACACCATAGTACCCTCCAAGCTCATCATTAAGCTTGACGCCCTGGGTCTGAATACCGCCCTATGCAATTGGGTCCTGGACTTCCTGACGGGCCGCCCCCAGGTGGTGAAGGTAGGAAACAACACCTCCACTTCGCTGATCCTCAACACTGGGGCCCCACAAGGGTGCGTGCTCAGCCCCCTCCCATACTCCCTGTTCACCAATGAGTGCATGGCCAAGCATGCCTACCACACAATCATCAAGTTTGCAGACGACACAACAGTAGTAGGCTTGATTACCAACAATGACGAGACAGCCTACAGGGAGGAGGTGAGGGCTCTGGGAGTGTGGTGCCAGGAAAATAACCTCTCACTCAACGTGAACAAAACAAAGGAGATGATCATGGACTTCCGGAAACAGCAGAGGGAGCACCCGCCTATTCACGTTGATGGGACAGCAGTGGAGAAGGTGGAAAGTTTTAAGTTCCTCGGCATACACATTACTGACAAACTGAAATGGTCCACCCACACAGGCAGCGTGGTGAAGAAGGCGCATTAGCGCCTCTTCAACCTTAGGAGGCTGAAGAAATGTGGCTTGTCACCTAAAGCCCTCACAAACTTTTACAGAGGCACAATTGAGATCATCCTGTCGGGCTGTATCACCGCCTGGTACAGCAACTGCACCGCCCACACCCGCAGGGCTCTCCAGAGGGTGGTGCGGTCTGCACAACGCATCACCGGGGGCAAACTACCTGCCCTCCAGGACACCTACAGCACCCGATGTCACAGGAAGGCTAAAAAGATCATCAAGGCTATCAACCACCCGAGCCACTGCCTGTTCACCCCGCTGTCATCCAGAAAGCGAGGTCAGTACAGATGCATCAAAGCTAGAACCGAGAGACTGAAAAACAGCTTCTATCTCAAGGCCATCAAACTGTTAAATTGCGTTTACTAGCACAGAGAGGCTGCTGCCTATATACATAGACTTGAAATCATTGGCCACTTTAATAAATGGAACACTAGTCACTTTAATAATGTTTACATATCTTGCATATCTTACACTCATCTCATATGTATATACTGTATTCTATACTGTTCTACTGTATCTAAGTCTATGCGACTCTGACATTGCTCTTCCATATATTTAGATATTCTTAATTCCATTCCTTTACCTAGATTTGTGTGTATTAGGTATATGGTGTGAAATTGTTAGATATTACTTGTTAGATATGGCTGCACTGTCGGAACTAGAAGCACAATCATTTCGCTACACCCGCAATAACATCTGCTAAACACGTGTATGTGACCAATAAAATTTGATTTGAATGGAGAGGGTATTTTCTCAACCAACATTTCTTACCCCTTACTGCTGTCTGAAAAAAATGTGATTGGATGTCTGTCTTGAGTCAGATTAAACTCGGTATGACAAACACTGAGGAGAAGGAGTTGGAGACAGTAAAGAGGCTGCTGGAAAAGGAGAAAGGGCTGGGTTTTTGGACCCCTTTTCATTTCAATGAAACTTTCCATACATATTTTCCTATGGTAGAAGTGGTCAGAAAGTGACTTTTTGGTCCAAAGCATTCAGGAGATAGAGGTACTCAAAGTTGACCCATTTTGCCTACACCACCCTATCATGACACATCCATGTCTTCATAACTGGAAAAGGTAAACAGTTGAGTTTGATATCATTTTAAAGCTTACAAACAGGGTTGTCAAACTACTTTACAATAAATTGTCATTTTCTAACCTTTAACGTCAATGATCTAAAAACACATATTTTCGTGTATCTTTAGATTAGACCCTATTTTACATCATCTTTAGATTAGACCCTATTTTACATCATCTTTAGATTAGACCCTATTTTACATCATCTTTAGATTAGACCCCTATTTTAACATCATCTTTGAATTAGGACCCTATTTTACATCATCTTTAGAATTAGACCCCTATTTACATCATCTTTAGATTAGACCCTATTTTACATCATCTTTAGATAGACCCTATTTTACATCATCTTTAGAATTAGACACCCTATTTACATCATCTTTAGATTAGACCCTATTTGTTGGCAACTCATACTTAGGAAGGTGTTCTTCATGTTTTGGTGTTGATGTGTATAGTTAACCAGATCTGTCATCATCATTATACAACCAACTAGTCAATGATGTTCTGTCAGGGATTATGAAACGAATGATGATGATGTTTCTATCTTGGGAGCATCTGAATGCATGTGATTCTCTGTTTCTATCTTGGGCATCTGATGCATGTGATTCTCTCGTTTCTATCTTGGAGCATCTGAAATGCATGTGATTCTCTTGTTTCTATCTTGGAGCATCTGGATGCATGTGATTCTTGTTTCTATCTTTGGAGCATCTGAAATGCATGTGATTCTCTGTTTCTATCCTCTGGAGCATCTGAATGCATGTGAATCTATGTTTTCTATCTTGGAGCATCTGAATGCATGTGCTTCTCTGTTTCTATCTTGGAGCCTCTGGATGCATGTGATTCTCTGTTTCTATCTTGGAGCATCTGGATGCATGTGAATCTATGTTTCTTATCTTGGAGCATCTGAATGCATGTGATTCTCTGTTTCTTATCTTGGAGCATCTGGATGCATGTGAATCTATGTTTCTATCTTGAGCCATCTGAAAATGCAATGTGAATCTATGTTTCTATCACTTGGAGCATCTGAATGCATGTGATTCTCTGTTTCTATCTTGGAGCATCTGGATGCATGGTGAATCTATGTTTCTATCTTGGAGCATCTGAATGCATGTGAATCTATGTTTCTATCTTGAAACATCTGAATGCTTGTGAATCTTTTTCTATTCTTGTGAGCATCTGAATGCATGTGAATCTATGTTTCCTATCTTGAAACATCTGAATGCTTGTGAATCTTTTTCTATCTTTTGAGCATCTGAT
>NC_036858.1:65935574-65939052 GCF_002910315.2 Salvelinus sp. IW2-2015 | reverse complement strand
GATCTGTCATCTATGATTTATCTTTGCAACCAACCTTAGTCACATGCAATGTTCTGTCAGGGATTAATGAAACGAATGATGATGATGATTGTTTCTATCTTTGGCCGCATCTGAATGCATGTGATTCCTCTGTTCTATCTTGGAGCATTAGATGCATGTGAGATTCTGCTGTTTCTATTTGGAGCATTCTGAATGCATGTGAGATTCCTTGTTTCTATTCTTGGAGCACTCGTGATGCAATGTGATTCTATGTCTTCCTGATCCGTTGGAAGCATCTGAACATGCGATGCTCGTTCGTCTGTTTCTATCTTATGGAGCATCTGAAATGCATGTGAATCTATGTTTCTATCTTGGAGCATCTGAATGCATGTTGCTTCTCTGTTTTCTATCTTGGAGGCGTCTGGAGCTGGATTGTCATGTTTCTATTGACTCTGCATGGACTATGTTTCTTATCTTGGAGCATCTGAAGATGTCCGTTCTACTTGATCGATGATATCTATGGTTTCTATCTTGGCCACGAAGCATGTGATCTATGTACACTGGACATTGATGCTGTGATTCTCTGTTTCGTGAGGTGCTGTGGGAGCTTTTGTGTTATGGTGACGCCATGTGAGAGAGAGTGCTCTCGTTTCTCATTCATGTGTGGAGCGCAACATGACTGGATTGACTATGTATAGAACAAGCCTATGTTTGCTAGATCGTTGGAGGTCATCCCTGAATGCCATGTGATTCCTCTGTTTCTTATCTTGGAGCAATCTGGGATGCATGGTGAATCTATGTTTCCTATCTTGGAGCATCTGAATGCATGTGAATCTATGTTTCTATCGGGGCTTAGAAAATATAGTCTGTAAGCTGTGTGATGTAATTCTTTTCTATTCTAGGGCTGACGCTATCCTGATTCTGAATGCGAATAATGGATATGCAGGTACATATGTGTTCCTATCTTGAAAGCAATCCTGAAGTGCTTTGTTGAACGTTCGCTTGAATTTTTGCCCTTGATGCCTATACGCCCACACGCGTCTTCTTGAGGGCATTTCCTCCTGTGGAAAAGACACATCCTAGGTAGTAATGGCATATGTATAATCTCTGCTGTCTTATCAATAACAATACCAGGACGATGGATATTTAACATTCAATTCGAACCACTAGATGCTCACGCTCGAGCTTAACGACACGCCCTAAGGCTCAGTCCGTGTTCCCGCTTACCGCACTCATTTTAACTTCAGTACCAGTTTGCTGATACCACCCGCCGCCGCCGCCCCTGATTTGACTCTGGGGCCTGTGGATCATGGAATGGTTGTTCCCGCCCCTCCGTTTTGAGCTTGGGGCTGATGCGTCAGTGATAAGTGCATATGTGATAATAAGCAGACTTAGGTGTTAAGCTGTGTGCAGCCAACACAGACACGGAAGCATTCCCTCATGCTAATATCTTGGATCACGTTATTTATTCTTAGACTTGTTAGTTGAGACTTAATAGCTGGGATTTGACTTTAGCACACACACAGCCCACATACCAGCGATCACAGCATTCACAACAGCACACACAGCACACACACACACAGCACGCACACCGACACACACCAGCATCAACACACTTAGCCAACACCCACCATTACTAACCACACTCAACACACACACCAACGACAACCACCACACACACAACTAGCACACACACACACACACCACACAACACACAACCAACACACACACAGCAACACACACACACACACTGTATCCTGGCCTAAAAAGCACAAGGCCTGGTATGATTAGAGGTAAACTGAGGTCAGAATGTTTGGAACAAATCACAGGGTGCTCTGTGGCGTACCACTTCCTGCTTCTACACCAATCTCACCTCTTGTTTTGTCCAAGATGGTCGTATAAATTCCTGCATTGATGATGAATATGTAACGTGTCAGAGTAGGAGTGCTGATCTAGGATCAGCCTTTTAGTGTCTACTCTATTACTGTGTGCCTGGGAGCTAACATTCTCACGTCTGACAATGGCAAGATAGATAATTACTAATGTACATTAACAATTAGGCTGCTAGGGTTACTACTGTCAACACAGGGATTAGCCACCATTAACCTTGTGTGGGTGGGTGTGGGTGGATGGTGACTGCCAGAATAATCATCCAGGACCATAATAAAGGACAGGTGTGGTGCTTACCAATAAACTAACAGTAACTGGTAGTCACTACGGTGTGACAGAGATTGCATTATATTAAGAGGAAGCTGTGATCTCATTAGAAAGCTGTATCCTGGCTGCATGGTGTGGCCCAGTTAAATGAGCTGTGTGTGTGTTGCTGTTGTTGGGATATTGTTCTGATGCTTTAATGAAGGGAGACTGCTGCCATTTGAAGGGAAAAAAACACTGACATTTGCAAGATGGCTGCAGCTTCACGGCTTCATGCCGGTGCACATAATAAATTAACGCATAATGAATTCCTTCACAAGAAGAATTATAGTTGGAGCAGAGCAGCCGTTATGAAGGACACACACACACACACAAAAATAGTTTTCATGGAACAATGTACTCACAAACAGAGGCTCATTAGTTGAACCTGTACGTATTCTTATTAAACCCAGGAGTTATTTAGTATTCAAGGAACAGTTTGTTTGTGCGTGTGTGGGTGGCGTGCATACATGTGTTTGATAGTCTACTTTGACATTAGTTTAGCCTCTTCTTCTTGTTTTCAGAGCACAAGTGACTTCTGTGTGACCCCAGACAAGTTCATCATGAACCAGACCAAGGACCTYATCAGTTCTGGTGAGTTAAAGACAAATTATGCTGTTAATGTCACTTTGATGAAGCTGTAATTTCAAGATGATTTAAACCCACCTCTGGCTGTAATCACATTCTAGTTAAAGAGATGTTATTGCTGAGTCTTTCTGACTTGTTGTTGGTGTCTCCTGTTCTCTACAGAGATAGTGCATTACTACCTGTACTGCAGCCAGGCCCTCCCCAACCCATTCCAGCAGGTACTCTCATAAGCACCACCACCGGTTCAATAATACCTGCTTTGACCTCTGTCTCGCTTGTTACTTTCCTTTCTTTTTCCCCTCCTCCCCTCCCTCCCTCCCTCCTCCCTCCCTCCCCTCCTTCCCCCTTCCTCCCTCGCTCGTCTCTCTCGTGGTTCAGTAAGGTCTCCAAGCTTTCTCAGGAGGAGAGGAGGAGTTTTTTAGGTCAGGGTGTCATGGCAGTGAGGAGCGTGGGAATGTGTCTTTCTCGTCTCCAGCCTTCAGCTAGCTCCATAACCAGTGGCTTCAGCTCCTATTATGGCTGTGCTTGTAGACATGCCCTTAGGATCAATACACTGTGCTTGTAGAGCATGATGCCCCTAAGGATCAATGGATACGCAGTAACAGAGTGCAGGTAGCGTGACCCAGCTCTGATACCAACTCAGTCAGAACACACACATGAGCACAGAGATCGCTACTGAGACCCACACAACGCCACACAAAGACACACCACACCCTCG